>NC_072853.1:109893413-110103128 GCF_028858705.1 Grus americana | reverse complement strand
ACAGCCCAAAGACCTCCGAGTGGGGGTCCTTAAGGAGCCGGTGGAATTGGTTGGAGGGGGCTGGGTGAGGACCCCCCTGCGGGGGCAGGACGAGGCTGATGGAGGTTCCTGAGGAGCGCTGCAGAGCTGGCCGTCCTCATCCCCTGCGGAGCCAGGGGCAGCAGCAAGTAAAGAAATGGGATGCAGAGATGTTGCCAGGGGTCCCAGGGCAGGTGCAGGAGGGCTTCTTGTCCCCAGAGATCAGGCCAGGGGCCTTTTGCCCCTGAGATGGCTCCAGGCTGAGGGCCGCGAATTAGGGCTTGGGCATCTCCCTCCTGGGAGGCGTGGCCAGCCTACCTGTGGGAGGAGGAGGAGGAGGAGGCCGGTCTTGCTCAGGTGCTCAGGGAATAGCCGATCGCCAGCACTGCTGGGGTCAGGAAGGAATTTTCCCCCGGGGCAGATTGGCACTGGTCCCCGGGGGTTTTTTGCCTTCCTCTGCAGCACTGAGCCAGGACCGCTTGTTGTCAGGGCTCCTCCGCTCCCTTTTGGCTCGGTCACTGCCTGCTGCTCATGCCTGCCCCACGAAGATGGCCTCTCGTGCCCTGCAGCTGGGGGGAGGCAGGCTTTTTTTGCCCCCGGTGGGCTAGCAAGCGTCGCCGGGGGTTTTTTGCCTGCCTCTGCAGCACTGAGCACCGGCCCCTTGCCAGGCCTGCTTTGGGCCCCTTTGGCCAGGTGCCTGCTGCTCACGCTCCACGAAGGTGGCCCTCGTGCCCCGCCTCCGGGGGGAGGAAGCTTGCTAGACTCCCAGGGCGGGCCCCAAGGGAGGCCCGCGGGGGTGTCTTCTTGTCCTCTGTGGCACTGAGCACAGCCCCTTGTCAGGGCTCCGTTTCCCCAGGGTTTCTTGCTTGGGCAAAACAGCCGGTGCTCGGAAGGGCTCCAGCCTTGCTGCAGCAATGCACGCGCAGGGCAGGCACGAGAGCCCTTTTCCCGCATCGCTGGCCCAGAAGCACCGTGGCGGAGCAAGTTTTGGAAGGCCAAAAGGATGCTTATCATCGGCCGGTGTCATACTTTGGAAAATAATCCCACGGTTGCACCCACGTCCTCTTCTTCTTCTTCTCGTTTGTTTGTGTGTGGTGGGTACCGCTGCTCCTAGTTCAAGTTCTCCCTCTTGGGAGAGGACCCGGGACTGCTTGGCCTGTATTCCTGCTGCTGCTTTCTGTGGCTCTGTGGCTTTCCCTTGCCATAAAATAACATGAAAGAACATAAAATACCAAAGTATAACGAAACATGACATAACATACTACAAAATAACGCAGCCAAACACAACAGAACCAAACATAACATAACCATAAGCATAACATAACCATAACATAAAAAACCCGATAAAATAAACATAACATTCCATTACATCAGATTAGACAAAGTTACATTAAAAAACCAAACATAAAACATAAGACAAGAAAACCCAAAACCTTCAGAAGAGAAGAGAAGAGAAGAGAAGGTAAAAGGAAAGAAAAAGGAAAGGAGAAAGGAAAGGAACAGAAGGAAAGGAAAGGAAAGGAAAGGAAAGGAAAGGAAAGGAAAGGAAAGGAAAGGAAAGGGGAAAAGAGAAGGAAGAGGAGAAAAGAAGATAGGAGAAGAAAAGAGAACAAAAGAAAGAAGAAAAGAAAAGAGAAGAAAAGAGAAGAAACGAAAAAAGAAAAAAGAGAAGAGAAGAGAGAATCAAAGGAAGGACAGGAAAGAAAAGAAAAGAAAAAAGAACCAAAAGGAAAAGAAAAGAATTCTCTTTTGTATAAAGTAACATAAGAGAAGATACCATACCGTACCATACCATACCATACTGAAGAAAAGGATAGGAATAGACTCAAGGCAAAGGCAAAGGCAAAGGCAAGGCAAGGGAAGGTAAGGTAATTATTCAGAATTATTACATAGTATTACGTAATATAAATAACGTAAAATAAACAAATAACATAACATAATGAACAGAACAGAATGGAAAAAGAAAAAGAAAAGAAAAAGCAAAGCAAAGAAGAGAAGAAAAGGATTCAGAAAAATAACATAGCATCACGTAAAGTAATGTGACATAGAATAACAGACAAAGCAAAGCAGAGAAAGCAAAGCAAGAGAAAATAATAACAAGACAAATGGATTCCATAAAAATACATACCATACCATACCATACCATACCACCACATTACATTATATTATAGTAAAATACATAAGAAAATGAAACATAAAATAGAGTCTAATGTAAGACAACAAAAGAGAAGAGAAGAGAAGAGAAGAGAAGAGAAGAGAAGAGAAGAGAAGAGAAGAGAAGAGAAGAGAAGAGAATGAAAGGAAGAAAAGAAAAGAGAACCTAAAAGAAAAGAAAAGAATTCTCTTTCATATACAGTAACAGAAGAGACGATACTATTCCATACCAAAGAAAAGGAAAGGAAAGGAATAGAGTCAAAGCAAAGGAAAGCGAAGCAAAGCAAACCGAAGCAAAGCAAAAGCAAAGCGAAGCAAAGCAAAGCAAAGCAAAAGCAAAGCAAAGCAAAGCAAAGGAAAGAGAAAAGAAAAAAGATTATTTGGAATTATTACATAATATTAGGTAATATAAAAGAACGTAAAACAAACAAATAACATAACATAATGAACAGAATGGAAAAAGAAAAAGAAAAGAAAAAGCAAAGCAAAGCAGAGAAGAAAAGGATTCAGAAAAATAACATAACATCATGTAAAGTGATGTAACATAGAATAAAAGAAAAAGCAAAGCAGAGCAAAGCAAAGCAAGAGAAAATAATAACAAGACAAATGGATTCCATAAAAATACATACCATACCATACCATACTACCGCATTACATTATATTATAATAAAAAAATAAGAAAATGAAACATAAAATAGAGTCTAATATAAGACAACAAAAGAGAAGAGAAGAGAAGAGAAGAGAAGAGAAGAGAAGAGAAGAGAAGAGAAGAGAAGAGAAGGAAAGAAAAGAGAACCTAAAAGAAAAGAAAAGAATTCTCTTTCATATACAGTAACAGAAGAGACGATACCATACCATACCAAAGAAAAGGAAAGGAAAGGAATAGAGTCAAAGCAAAGGAAAGCGAAGCAAAGCAAAGCAAAGCGAAGCAAAGCAAAGCGAAGCAAAGCAAAAGCAAAGCAAAGCAAAGCGAAAAGAAAAGAAAAGAAAAAAGATTATTTGGAATTATTACATAATATTAGGTAATATAAAATAACATAAAACAAACAAATAACATAATGAACAGAACAGAATGGAAAAAGAAAAAGAAAAGAAAAAGCAAAGCAAAGAAGAGAAGAAAAGGATTCAGAAAAATAACATAGCATCATGTAAAGTGATGTAACATAGAATAACAGAAGCAGCAAAGCAGAGCAAAGCAAAGCAAGAGAAAATAATAGACAAGACAAAGGGATTCCGTAAACATACGTAACATAACATATAACATATAACATATATAACATATAACATATATAACACATAACATATAACATATATAACACGTAACATATAACATAAAATATATAACACGTAACATATAATATATATAACATGTAAC
Source organism: Grus americana (assembly GCF_028858705.1). Taxonomy (NCBI): domain Eukaryota; kingdom Metazoa; phylum Chordata; class Aves; order Gruiformes; family Gruidae; genus Grus; species Grus americana. The sequence goes on along the minus strand of NC_072853.1, from coordinate 110,099,581 downwards.
ATGACAGATCATAACATAACATAACGTGGCATAACAAAACATAACATAACATAGCATGACATGACGTGACATATTGTAACATAACATAAAATTTCATAACAATAAAATAGAAAAGAATTAAATAAAACAGAATAAAGACAATTGTGATTTGTGATCTTGAGAGTGTTTTTGGAACTGAATACCCCCTGGAATTTCAGGCAAATTACGGTCTCATCGTTGTTTGACTTCTAGCAAGCACAGGGAATAGAATAGAATAGAACAGAACAGAACAGAACAGTTCAGCTGGAAGGGACCTACACCGACCATCTCGTCCAAGTGCCTGAGCACTTCAGGGCTGACCAAAGGTCAAGCACGGCACTAAGGGCGCTGTGCAAATGTCTCTGCAACACTGACCGGCGTGGGGCATGGAGCACCCCGCTAGGAAGCCTGTTCCAGGGTTTGGCAACCCCCTTGGGAAAGAAATGGTTCCGCGTGTCACGTCCGACCCTCCCCTGACGGTCGCAGCTCGGAGCCATTCCCCCGCGCCCTGGCTCTGGGTCCCAGGGAGAAGAGAGCAGCACCTCCCTCTGCACCTCCCCTCCGCAGGAAGCTGGAGAGAACAGTGAGGTCGCTCCTCAGCCCCCTTCTCTCCAAACCAGACAAGCCCAGAGTCCTCGGCCGCTCCTCAGAGGACATGCCTGCCAGCCCCTTCACCACCTTGCTCTGGTGGCCGCCTCCAGACGCTTGCAAGTACCTCCACATCCTTTTGAAAGGCTGGGGCCCAATTTACGGGATTGCATTCCCGCACTGTGATCCGCCCACACCCCACCCCCCCCCCACGTCCCCCCCCGCCGCTCAAGCAGGGGAACGCGATTAGTGCAGCTCTAGTGAGTTATTGCAGGATGTGCTGTTCCCACCTGCGTTTGCCTTGTCGGGCCCTTTGCAAAGAGGAAAGCATGGCCTTCAAATGCACGGGCTACCGGTTCCTTTTCCAGTGGAGCTCAAACCATCGGTTGCAGCTTACAAATGCCATGGGCTTGGAAATCCTCGCGACTTCAAGCCTGTCTTTCTGCTACGCACCCTCTGGGCAGGGGCCCTCCTGGCCAGGGAATTTGTCTCTGGCCTCCCTCTGCCTGCTGAGCCTTCAGAGCCACGTGCAAGGACACAGGCAAGGGCCTGTCTGGTCACACGGAGCTTGCCCCCCAATGTGGAGCTTCGTTCACTGAATAGACAGAGTCTGGCAGCTTTCTGCACTCCTTGCACCAGTTTTGCAAACTAAGGACCAAGCGTGTGCTAGGAGATTGTTGTTCCTAGCTTCATTTATTAATGAAAAAACCCAAAGAATGAAGTTCCTCTGTATCTGAGTGACGTCACCAGTCATTTCATCACACCGACATTCTGCGGTAATTTCCGGCGGGCGTCTAAGAAGGAAGCTCTTCAGTCCTCCTTTGCAGCTCTCTCGCAGGCGCGTAGGGACTCATAAAGAGAGGCGGTTGCCCTTTAGCGTCGGATGGCCGCCTGGCCAGCCAACTGCTGACCCGCATCGGCATTGTCAGCAACAACCTTCCCCTTCACTAAATGCCTGCAGAAGTCATTGAAAAACTCAGTGGCCTTTAGTCGCACCGCTGGAGAGTAAAGCATACCCCCCCGAGACAGCCCCGGGGTTGTCCTGGGGAGCCGAGTGGCCGGGGAGGCGTCAGGGATGCCCAGCAGCTGTGCCTGCTGCATGGCCACCAAGGGCAGGGACAGCCCCTGGGCCTCCTGGGCACGGGGATTGCCTCGGGGCCAGCACCCCAAAGGCCGGCCGGCCTGCCTTCCTTCCTTCCTTCCTTCCTTCCTTCCTTCCTTCCTTCCTTCCCCGGGGCGGGGCTGCGCATGGGGTCCCCATCACCCCCATGTCACAGTGCCGCCACCACGGCAACGCAGCAGTCACAATGCCCCGGGGCAGGATAAAAGGGAGCAGCCTCCCGTGTGCCACTGCCAGAGCTGGCCCGGGGACAGCCCAAAGACCTCCGAGTGGGGGTCCTTAAGGAGCCGGTGGAATTGGTTGGAGGGGGCTGGGTGAGGACCCCCCTGCGGGGGCAGGACGAGGCTGATGGAGGTTCCTGAGGAGCCCTGCAGAGCTGGCCGTCCTCATCCCCTGCGGAGCCAGGGGCAGCAGCAAGTAAAGAAATGGGATGCAGAGATGTTGCCAGGGGTCCCAGGGCAGGCGCGGGAGGGCTTCTTGTCCCCAGAGATCAGGCCAGGGGCCTTTTGCCCCTGAGATGGCTCCAGGCTGAGGGCCGCGAATTAGGGCTTGGGCATCTCCCTCCTGGGAGGCGTGGCCAGCCTACCTGTGGGAGGAGGAGGAGGAGGAGGCCGGTCTTGCTCAGGTGCTCAGGGAATAGCCGATCGCCAGCACTGCTGGGGTCAGGAAGGAATTTTCCCCCGGGGCAGATTGGCACTGGTCCCCGGGGGTTTTTTGCCTGCCTCTGCAGCACTGAGCACCGGCCCCTTGCCAGGCCTGCTTTGGGCCCCTTTGGCCAGGTGCCTGCTGCTCACGCTCCACGAAGGTGGCCCTCGTGCCCCGCCTCCGGGGGGAGGAAGCTTTCTAGACTCCCAGGGCGGGCCCCAAGGGAGGCCCGCGGGGGTGTCTTCTTGTCCTCTGTGGCACTGAGCACAGCCCCTTGTCAGGGCTCCGTTTCCCCAGGGTTTCTTGCTTGGGCAAAACAGCCGGTGCTCGGAAGGGCTCCAGCCTTGCTGCAGCAATACACGCGCAGGGCAGGCACGAGAGCCCTTTTCCCGCATCGCTGGCCCAGAAGCACCGTGGCGGAGCAAGTTTTGGAAGGCCAAAAGGATGCTTATCATCGGCCGGTGTCATACTTTGGAAAATAATCCCACGGTTGCACCCACCTCCTCTTCTTCTTCTTCTTCTTCTCGTTTGTTTGTGTGTGGTGGGTACCGCTGCTCCTAGTTCAAGTTCTCCCTCTTGGGAGAGGACCCGGGACTGCTTGGCCTGTATTCCTGCTGCTGCTTTCTGTGGCTCTGTGGCTTTCCCTTGCCATAAAATAACATGAAAGAACATAAAATACCAAAGTATAACGAAACATGACATAACATACTACAAAATAACGCAGCCAAACACAACAGAACCAAACATAACATAACCATAAGCATAACATAACCATAACATAAAAAACCCGATAAAATAAACATAACATTCCATTACATCAGATTAGACAAAGTTACATTAAAAAACCAAACATAAAACATAAGACAAGAAAACCCAAAACCTTCAGAAGAGAAGAGAAGAGAAGAGAAGGTAAAAGGAAAGAAAAAGGAAAGGAGAAAGGAAAGGAACAGAAGGAAAGGAAAGGAAAGGAAAGGAAAGGAAAGGAAAGGAAAGGAAAGGAAAGGAAAGGGGAAAAGAGAAGGAAGAGGAGAAAAGAAGATAGGAGAAGAAAAGAGAACAAAAGAAAGAAGAAAAGAAAAGAGAAGAAAAGAGAAGAAACGAAAAAAGAAAAAAGAGAAGAGAAGAGAGAATCAAAGGAAGGACAGGAAAGAAAAGAAAAGAAAAAAGAACCAAAAGGAAAAGAAAAGAATTCTCTTTTGTATAAAGTAACATAAGAGAAGATACCATACCGTACCATACCATACCATACTGAAGAAAAGGATAGGAATAGACTCAAGGCAAAGGCAAAGGCAAAGGCAAGGCAAGGGAAGGTAAGGTAATTATTCAGAATTATTACATAGTATTACGTAATATAAATAACGTAAAATAAACAAATAACATAACATAATGAACAGAACAGAATGGAAAAAGAAAAAGAAAAGAAAAAGCAAAGCAAAGAAGAGAAGAAAAGGATTCAGAAAAATAACATAGCATCACGTAAAGTAATGTGACATAGAATAACAGACAAAGCAAAGCAGAGAAAGCAAAGCAAGAGAAAATAATAACAAGACAAATGGATTCCATAAAAATACATACCATACCATACCATACCATACCACCACATTACATTATATTATAGTAAAATACATAAGAAAATGAAACATAAAATAGAGTCTAATGTAAGACAACAAAAGAGAAGAGAAGAGAAGAGAAGAGAAGAGAAGAGAAGAGAAGAGAAGAGAAGAGAAGAGAAGAGAATGAAAGGAAGAAAAGAAAAGAGAACCTAAAAGAAAAGAAAAGAATTCTCTTTCATATACAGTAACAGAAGAGACGATACTATTCCATACCAAAGAAAAGGAAAGGAAAGGAATAGAGTCAAAGCAAAGGAAAGCGAAGCAAAGCAAACCGAAGCAAAGCAAAAGCAAAGCGAAGCAAAGCAAAGCAAAGCAAAAGCAAAGCAAAGCAAAGCAAAGGAAAGAGAAAAGAAAAAAGATTATTTGGAATTATTACATAATATTAGGTAATATAAAAGAACGTAAAACAAACAAATAACATAACATAATGAACAGAATGGAAAAAGAAAAAGAAAAGAAAAAGCAAAGCAAAGAAGAGAAGAAAAGGATTCAGAAAAATAACATAGCATCATGTAAAGTGATGTAACATAGAATAACAGAAAAAGCAAAGCAGAGCAAAGCAAAGCAAGAGAAAATAATAAGAAGACAAATGGATTCCATAAAAATACATACCATACCATACCATACTACCGCATTACATTATATTATAATAAAAAAATAAGAAAATGAAACATAAAATAGAGTCTAATATAAGACAACAAAAGAGAAGAGAAGAGAAGAGAAGAGAAGAGAAGAGAAGAGAAGAGAAGAGAAGAGAAGGAAAGAAAAGAGAACCTAAAAGAAAAGAAAAGAATTCTCTTTCATATACAGTAACAGAAGAGACGATACCATACCATACCAAAGAAAAGGAAAGGAAAGGAATAGAGTCAAAGCAAAGGAAAGCGAAGCAAAGCAAAGCAAAGCGAAGCAAAGCAAAGCGAAGCAAAGCAAAAGCAAAGCAAAGCAAAGCGAAAAGAAAAGAAAAGAAAAAAGATTATTTGGAATTATTACATAATATTAGGTAATATAAAATAACATAAAACAAACAAATAACATAATGAACAGAACAGAATGGAAAAAGAAAAAGAAAAGAAAAAGCAAAGCAAAGAAGAGAAGAAAAGGATTCAGAAAAATAACATAGCATCATGTAAAGTGATGTAACATAGAATAACAGAAGCAGCAAAGCAGAGCAAAGCAAAGCAAGAGAAAATAATAGACAAGACAAAGGGATTCCATAAACATACGTAACATAACATATAACATATAACATATAACATATAACATATAACATATATAACACATAACATATAAAACACATAACATATAACATAAAATATATAACACGTAACATATAATATATATAACATGTAACATGACAGATCATAACATAACATAACGTGGCATAACAAAACATAACATAACATAGCATGACATGACGTGACATATTGTAACATAACATAAAATTTCATAACAATAAAATAGAAAAGAATTAAATAAAACAGAATAAAGACAATTGTGATTTGTGATCTTGAGAGTGTTTTTGGAACTGAATACCCCCTGGAATTTCAGGCAAATTACGGTCTCATCGTTGTTTGACTTCTAGCAAGCACAGGGAATAGAATAGAATAGAACAGAACAGAACAGAACAGTTCAGCTGGAAGGGACCTACACCGACCATCTCGTCCAAGTGCCTGAGCACTTCAGGGCTGACCAAAGGTCAAGCACGGCACTAAGGGCGCTGTGCAAATGTCTCTGCAACACTGACCGGCGTGGGGCATGGAGCACCCCGCTAGGAAGCCTGTTCCAGGGTTTGGCAACCCCCTTGGGAAAGAAATGGTTCCGCGTGTCACGTCCGACCCTCCCCTGACGGTCGCAGCTCGGAGCCATTCCCCCGCGCCCTGGCTCTGGGTCCCAGGGAGAAGAGAGCAGCACCTCCCTCTGCACCTCCCCTCCGCAGGAAGCTGGAGAGAACAGTGAGGTCGCTCCTCAGCCCCCTTCTCTCCAAACCAGACAAGCCCAGAGTCCTCGGCCGCTCCTCAGAGGACATGCCTGCCAGCCCCTTCACCACCTTGCTCTGGTGGCCGCCTCCAGACGCTTGCAAGTACCTCCACATCCTTTTGAAAGGCTGGGGCCCAATTTACGGGATTGCATTCCCGCACTGTGATCCGCCCACCCCCCACCCCCCCCCCCACGTCCCCCCCCGCCGCTCAAGCAGGGGAACGCGATTAGTGCAGCTCTAGTGAGTTATTGCAGGATGTGCTGTTCCCACCTGCGTTTGCCTTGTCGGGCCCTTTGCAAAGAGGAAAGCATGGCCTTCAAATGCACGGGCTACCGGTTCCTTTTCCAGTGGAGCTCAAACCATCGGTTGCAGCTTACAAATGCCATGGGCTTGGAAATCCTCGCGACTTCAAGCCTGTCTTTCTGCTACGCACCCTCTGGGCAGGGGCCCTCCTGGCCAGGGAATTTGTCTCTGGCCTCCCTCTGCCTGCTGAGCCTTCAGAGCCACGTGCAAGGACACAGGCAAAGGCCTGTCTGGTCACACGGAGCTTGCCCCCCAATGTGGAGCTTCGTTCACTGAATAGACAGAGTCTGGCAGCTTTCTGCACTCCTTGCACCAGTTTTGCAAACTAAGGACCAAGCGTGTGCTAGGAGATTGTTGTTCCTAGCTTCATTTATTAATGAAAAAACCCAAAGAATGAAGTTCCTCTGTATCTGAGTGACGTCACCAGTCATTTCATCACACCGACATTCTGCGGTAATTTCCGGCGGGCGTCTAAGAAGGAAGCTCTTCAGTCCTCCTTTGCAGCTCTCTCGCAGGCGCGTAGGGACTCATAAAGAGAGGCGGTTGCCCTTTAGCGTCGGATGGCCGCCTGGCCAGCCAACTGCTGACCCGCATCGGCATTGTCAGCAACAACCTTCCCCTTCACTAAATGCCTGCAGAAGTCATTGAAAAACTCAGTGGCCTTTAGTCGCACCGCTGGAGAGTAAAGCATACCCCCCCGAGACAGCCCCGGGGTTGTCCTTGGGAGCCAAGTGGCCGGGGAGGCGTCAGGGATGCCCAGCAGCTGTGCCTGCTGCATGGCCACCAAGGGCAGGGACAGCCCCTGGGCCTCCTGGGCACGGGGACTGCCTCGGGGCCAGCACCCCAAAGGCCGGCCGGCCTTCCTTCCTTCCTTCCTTCCTTCCTTCCTTCCTTCCTTCCTTCCTTCCCCGGGGCGGGGCTGTGCATGGGGTCCCCATCACCCCCATGTCACAGTGCCGCCACCACGGCAACGCAGCAGTCACAATGCCCCGGGGCAGGATAAAAGGGAGCAGCCTCCCGTGTGCCACTGCCAGAGCTGGCCCGGGGACAGCCCAAAGACCTCCGAGTGGGGGTCCTTAAGGAGCCGGTGGAATTGGTTGGAGGGGGCTGGGTGAGGACCCCCCTGCGGGGGCAGGACGAGGCTGATGGAGGTTCCTGAGGAGCCCTGCAGAGCTGGCCGTCCTCATCCCCTGCGGAGCCAGGGGCAGCAGCAAGTAAAGAAATGGGATGCAGAGATGTTGCCAGGGGTCCCAGGGCAGGCGCGGGAGGGCTTCTTGTCCCCAGAGATCAGGCCAGGGGCCTTTTGCCCCTGAGATGGCTCCAGGCTGAGGGCCGCGAATTAGGGCTTGGGCATCTCCCTCCTGGGAGGCGTGGCCAGCCTACCTGTGGGAGGAGGAGGAGGAGGAGGCCGGTCTTGCTCAGGTGCTCAGGGAATAGCCGATCGCCAGCACTGCTGGGGTCAGGAAGGAATTTTCCCCCGGGGCAGATTGGCACTGGTCCCCGGGGGTTTTTTGCCTGCCTCTGCAGCACTGAGCACCGGCCCCTTGCCAGGCCTGCTTTGGGCCCCTTTGGCCAGGTGCCTGCTGCTCACGCTCCACGAAGGTGGCCCTCGTGCCCCGCCTCCGGGGGGAGGAAGCTTTCTAGACTCCCAGGGCGGGCCCCAAGGGAGGCCCGCGGGGGTGTCTTCTTGTCCTCTGTGGCACTGAGCACAGCCCCTTGTCAGGGCTCCGTTTCCCCAGGGTTTCTTGCTTGGGCAAAACAGCCGGTGCTCGGAAGGGCTCCAGCCTTGCTGCAGCAATACACGCGCAGGGCAGGCACGAGAGCCCTTTTCCCGCATCGCTGGCCCAGAAGCACCGTGGCGGAGCAAGTTTTGGAAGGCCAAAAGGATGCTTATCATCGGCCGGTGTCATACTTTGGAAAATAATCCCACGGTTGCACCCACCTCCTCTTCTTCTTCTTCTTCTTCTCGTTTGTTTGTGTGTGGTGGGTACCGCTGCTCCTAGTTCAAGTTCTCCCTCTTGGGAGAGGACCCGGGACTGCTTGGCCTGTATTCCTGCTGCTGCTTTCTGTGGCTCTGTGGCTTTCCCTTGCCATAAAATAACATGAAAGAACATAAAATACCAAAGTATAACGAAACATGACATAACATACTACAAAATAACGCAGCCAAACACAACAGAACCAAACATAACATAACCATAAGCATAACATAACCATAACATAAAAAACCCGATAAAATAAACATAACATTCCATTACATCAGATTAGACAAAGTTACATTAAAAAACCAAACATAAAACATAAGACAAGAAAACCCAAAACCTTCAGAAGAGAAGAGAAGAGAAGGTAAAAGGAAAGAAAAAGGAAAGGAGAAAGGAAAGGAACAGAAGGAAAGGAAAGGAAAGGAAAGGAAAGGAAAGGAAAGGAAAGGAAAGGAAAGGAAAGGAAAGGAAAGGAAAGGGGAAAAGAGAAGGAAGAGGAGAAAAGAAGATAGGAGAAGAAAAGAGAACAAAAGAAAGAAGAAAAGAGAAGAAAAGAGAAGAAACGAAAAAAGAAAAAAGAGAAGAGAAGAGAAGAGAGAATCAAAGGAAGGACAGGAAAGAAAAGAAAAGAAAAAAGAACCAAAAGGAAAAGAAAAGAATTCTCTTTTGTATAAAGTAACATAAGAGAAGATACCATACCGTACCATACCATACCATACTGAAGAAAAGGATAGGAATAGACTCAAGGCAAAGGCAAAGGCAAAGGCAAGGCAAGGGAAGGTAAGGTAATTATTCAGAATTATTACATAGTATTACGTAATATAAATAACGTAAAATAAACAAATAACATAACATAATGAACAGAACAGAATGGAAAAAGAAAAAGAAAAGAAAAAGCAAAGCAAAGAAGAGAAGAAAAGGATTCAGAAAAATAACATAGCATCATGTAAAGTAATGTGACATAGAATAACAGACAAAGCAAAGCAGAGAAAGCAAAGCAAGAGAAAATAATAACAAGACAAATGGATTCCATAAAAATACATACCATACCATACCATACCATACCATACCACCACATTACATTATATTATAGTAAAATACATAAGAAAATGAAACATAAAATAGAGTCTAATGTAAGACAACAAAAGAGAAGAGAAGAGAAGAGAAGAGAAGAGAAGAGAAGAGAAGAGAAGAGAAGAGAAGAGAAGAGAAGAGAAGAGAAGAGAAGAGAATGAAAGGAAGAAAAGAAAAGAGAACCTAAAAGAAAAGAAAAGAATTCTCTTTCATATACAGTAACAGAAGAGACGATACTATTCCATACCAAAGAAAAGGAAAGGAAAGGAATAGAGTCAAAGCAAAGGAAAGCGAAGCAAAGCAAACCGAAGCAAAGCAAAAGCAAAGCGAAGCAAAGCAAAGCAAAGCAAAAGCAAAGCAAAGCAAAGCAAAGGAAAGAGAAAAGAAAAAAGATTATTTGGAATTATTACATAATATTAGGTAATATAAAATAACGTAAAACAAACAAATAACATAACATAATGAACAGAATGGAAAAAGAAAAAGAAAAGAAAAAGCAAAGCAAAGCAGAGAAGAAAAGGATTCAGAAAAATAACATAACATCATGTAAAGTGATGTAACATAGAATAAAAGAAAAAGCAAAGCAGAGCAAAGCAAAGCAAGAGAAAATAATAACAAGACAAATGGATTCCATAAAAATACATACCATACCATACCATACTACCGCATTACATTATATTATAATAAAAAACATAAGAAAATGAAACATAAAATAGAGTCTAATATAAGACAACAAAAGAGAAGAGAAGAGAAGAGAAGAGAAGAGAAGAGAAGAGAAGAGAAGAGAAGAGAAGAGAAGGAAAGAAAAGAGAACCTAAAAGAAAAGAAAAGAATTCTCTTTCATATACAGTAACAGAAGAGACGATACCATACCATACCAAAGAAAAAGAAAGGAAAGGAATAGAGTCAAAGCAAAGGAAAAGCAAAGCAAAGCAAAGCAAAGCGAAGCAAAGCAAAGCGAAGCAAAGCAAAAGCAAAGCAAAGCAAAAGCAAAGCAAAGCAAAGCAAAGCAAAGCAAAGAGAAAAGAAAAGAAAAGAAAAAAGATTATTTGGAATTATTACATAATATTAGGTAATATAAAATAACATAAAACAAACAAATAACATAATGAACAGAACAGAATGGAAAAAGAAAAAGAAAAGAAAAAGCAAAGCAAAGAAGAGAAGAAAAGGATTCAGAAAAATAACATAGCATCATGTAAAGTGATGTAACATAGAATAACAGAAGCAGCAAAGCAGAGCAAAGCAAAGCAAGAGAAAATAATAGACAAGACAAAGGGATTCCGTAAACATACGTAACATAACATATAACATATAACATATAACATATAACATATAACATATAACATATAACATATAACATATAACATATAACATATAACATATATAACACATAACATATAACATATATAACACGTAACATATAACATAAAATATATAACACTTAACATATAATATATATAACATGTAACATGACAGATCATAACATAACATAACGTGGCATAACAAAACATAACATAACATAGCATGACATGACGTGACATATTGTAACATAACATAAAATTTCATAACAATAAAATAGAAAAGAATTAAATAAAACAGAATAAAGACAATTGTGATTTGTGATCTTGAGAGTGTTTTTGGAACTGAATACCCCCTGGAATTTCAGGCAAATTACGGTCTCATCGTTGTTTGACTTCTAGCAAGCACAGGGAATAGAATAGAACAGAACAGAACAGAACAGAACAGAACAGAACAGAACAGTTCAGGTGGAAGGGACCTACACCGACCATCTCGTCCAAGTGCCTGAGCACTTCAGGGCTGACCAAAGGTCAAGCATGGCACTAAGGGTGCTGTGCAAATACCCCTGCAACACTGACCGGCGTGGGGCATGGAGCACCCCGCTCGGAAGCCTGTTCCAGGGTTTGGCAACCCCCTTGGGAAAGAAATGGTTCCGCGTGTCACGTCCGACCCTCCCCTGACGGTCGCAGCTCGGAGCCATTCCCCCGCGCCCTGGCTCTGGGTCCCAGGGAGAAGAGAGCAGCACCTCCCTCTGCACCTCCCCTCCGCAGGAAGCTGGAGAGAACAGTGAGGTCGCCCCTCAGCCCCCTTCTCTCCAAACCAGACAAGCCCAGAGTCCTCGGCCGCTCCTCAGAGGACATGCCTGCCAGCCCCTTCACCACCTTGCTCTGGTGGCCGCCTCCAGACGCTTGCAAGTACCTCCACATCCTTTTGAAAGGCTGGGGCCCAATTTACGGGATTGCATTCCCGCACTGTGATCCGCCCACACCCCCCCCCCCCCACCACGTCCCCCCCCGCCGCTCAAGCAGGGGAACGCGATTAGTGCAGCTCTAGTGAGTTATTGCAGGATGTGCTGTTCCCACCTGCGTTTGCCTTGTCGGGCCCTTTGCAAAGAGGAAAGCATGGCCTTCAAATGCACGGGCTACCGGTTCCTTTTCCAGTGGAGCTCAAACCATCGGTTGCAGCTTACAAATGCCATGGGCTTGGAAATCCTCGCGACTTCAAGCCTGTCTTTCTGCTACGCACCCTCTGGGCAGGGGCCCTCCTGGCCAGGGAATTTGTCTCTGGCCTCCCTCTGCCTGCTGAGCCTTCAGAGCCACGTGCAAGGACACAGGCAAAGGCCTGTCTGGTCACACGGAGCTTGCCCCCGAATGTGGAGCTTCGTTCACTGAATAGACAGAGTCTGGCAGCTTTCTGCACTCCTTGCACCAGTTTTGCAAACTAAGGACCAAGCGTGTGCTAGGAGATTGTTGTTCCTAGCTTCATTTATTAATGAAAAAACCCAAAGAATGAAGTTCCTCTGTATCTGAGTGACGTCACCAGTCATTTCATCACACCGACATTCTGCGGTAATTTCCGGCGGGCGTCTAAGAAGGAAGCTCTTCAGTCCTCCTTTGCAGCTCTCTCGCAGGCGCGTAGGGACTCATAAAGAGAGGCGGTTGCCCTTTAGTGTCGGATGGCCGCCTGGCCAGCCAACTGCTGACCCGCATCGGCATTGTCAGCAACAACCTTCCCCTTCACTAAATGCCTGCAGAAGTCATTGAAAAACTCAGTGGCCTTTAGTCGCACCGCTGGAGAGTAAAGCATACCCCCCCGAGACAGCCCCGGGGTTGTCCTTGGGAGCCAAGTGGCCGGGGAGGCGTCAGGGATGCCCAGCAGCTGTGCCTGCTGCATGGCCACCAAGGGCAGGGACAGCCCCTGGGCCTCCTGGGCACGGGGACTGCCTCGGGGCCAGCACCCCAAAGGCCGGCCGGCCTTCCTTCCTTCCTTCCTTCCTTCCTTCCTTCCTTCCTTCCCCGGGGCGGGGCTGTGCATGGGGTCCCCATCACCCCCATGTCACAGTGCCGCCACCACGGCAACGCAGCAGTCACAATGCCCCGGGGCAGGATAAAAGGGAGCAGCCTCCCGTGTGCCACTGCCAGAGCTGGCCCGGGGACAGCCCAAAGACCTCCGAGTGGGGGTCCTTAAGGAGCCGGTGGAATTGGTTGGAGGGGGCTGGGTGAGGACCCCCCTGCGGGGACAGGACGAGGCTGATGGAGGTTCCTGAGGAGCGCTGCAGAGCTGGCCGTCCTCATCCCCTGCGGAGCCAGGGGCAGCAGCAAGTAAAGAAATGGGATGCAGAGATGTTGCCAGGGGTCCCAGGGCAGGCGCGGGAGGGCTTCTTGTCCCCAGAGATCAGGCCAGGGGCCTTTTGCCCCTGAGATGGCTCCAGGCTGAGGGCCGCGAATTAGGGCTTGGGCATCTCCCTCCTGGGAGGCGTGGCCAGCCTACCTGTGGGAGGAGGAGGAGGAGGAGGCCGGTCTTGCTCAGGTGCTCAGGGAATAGCCGATCGCCAGCACCGCCGGGGTCAGGAAGGAATTTTCCCCCGGGGCAGATTGGCACTGGTCCCCGGGGGTTTTTTGCCTTCCTCTGCAGCACTGAGCCAGGACCGCTTGTTGTCAGGGCTCCTCCGCTCCCTTTTGGCTCGGTCACTGCCTGCTGCTCATGCCTGCCCCACGAAGATGGCCTCTCGTGCCCTGCAGCTGGGGGGAGGCAGGCTTTTTTTGCCCCCGGTGGGCTAGCAAGCGTCGCCGGGGGTTTTTTGCCTGCCTCTGCAGCACTGAGCACCGGCCCCTTGCCAGGCCTGCTTTGGGCCCCTTTGGCCAGGTGCCTGCTGCTCACGCTCCACGAAGGTGGCCCTCGTGCCCCGCCTCCGGGGGGAGGAAGCTTTCTAGACTCCCAGGGCGGGCCCCAAGGGAGGCCCGCGGGGGTGTCTTCTTGTCCTCTGTGGCACTGAGCACAGCCCCTTGTCAGGGCTCCGTTTCCCCAGGGTTTCTTGCTTGGGCAAAACAGCCGGTGCTCGGAAGGGCTCCAGCCTTGCTGCAGCAATACACGCGCAGGGCAGGCACGAGAGCCCTTTTCCCGCATCGCTGGCCCAGAAGCACCGTGGCGGAGCAAGTTTTGGAAGGCCAAAAGGATGCTTATCATCGGCCGGTGTCATACTTTGGAAAATAATCCCACGGTTGCACCCACGTCCTCTTCTTCTTCTTCTCGTTTGTTTGTGTGTGGTGGGTACCGCTGCTCCTAGTTCAAGTTCTCCCTCTTGGGAGAGGACCCGGGACTGCTTGGCCTGTATTCCTGCTGCTGCTTTCTGTGGCTCTGTGGCTTTCCCTTGCCATAAAATAACATGAAAGAACATAAAATACCAAAGTATAACGAAACATGACATAACATAACGTATTACAAAATAACGCAGCCAAACACAACAGAACCAAACATAACATAACCATAAGCATAACATAACCATAACATAAAAAACCCGATAAAATAAACATAACATTCCATTACATCAGATTAGACAAAGTTACATTAAAAAACCAAACATAAAACATAAGACAAGAAAACCCAAAACCTTCAGAAGAGAAGAGAAGAGAAGGTAAAAGGAAAGAAAAAGGAAAGGAGAAAGGAAAGGAAAGGAAAGGAAAGGAAAGGAAAGGAAAGGAAAGGAAAGGAAAGGAAAGGAAAGGAAAGGGAAAAAGAGAAGGAAGAGGAGAAAAGAAGATAGGAGAAGAAAAGAGAACAAAAGAAAGAAGAAAAGAGAAGAAAAGAGAAGAAACGAAAAAAGAAAAAAGAGAAGAGAAGAGAAGAGAGAATCAAAGGAAGGACAGGAAAGAAAAGAAAAGAAAAAAGAACCAAAAGGAAAAGAAAAGAATTCTCTTTTGTATAAAGTAACATAAGAGAAGATACCATACCGTACCATACCATACCATACTGAAGAAAAGGATAGGAATAGACTCAAGGCAAAGGCAAAGGCAAAGGCAAGGCAAGGGAAGGTAAGGTAATTATTCAGAATTATTACATAGTATTACGTAATATAAATAACGTAAAATAAACAAATAACATAATGAACAGAACAGAATGGAAAAAGAAAAAGAAAAGAAAAAGCAAAGCAAAGAAGAGAAGAAAAGGATTCAGAAAAATAACATAGCATCATGTAAAGTAATGTGACATAGAATAACAGACAAAGCAAAGCAGAGAAAGCAAAGCAAGAGAAAATAATAACAAGACAAATGGATTCCATAAAAATACATACCATACCATACCATACCATACCACCACATTACATTATATTATAGTAAAATACATAAGAAAATGAAACATAAAATAGAGTCTAATGTAAGACAACAAAAGAGAAGAGAAGAGAAGAGAAGAGAAGAGAAGAGAAGAGAAGAGAAGAGAAGAGAAGAGAATGAAAGGAAGAAAAGAAAAGAGAACCTAAAAGAAAAAAGAATTCTCTTTCATATACAGTAACAGAAGAGACGATACTATTCCATACCAAAGAAAAGGAAAGGAAAGGAATAGAGTCAAAGCAAAGGAAAGCGAAGCAAAGCAAACCGAAGCAAAGCAAAAGCGAAGCGAAGCAAAGCAAAGCAAAGCAAAAGCAAAGCAAAGCAAAGCAAAGGAAAGAGAAAAGAAAAAAGATTATTTGGAATTATTACATAATATTAGGTAATATAAAATAACGTAAAACAAACAAATAACATAACATAATGAACAGAATGGAAAAAGAAAAAGAAAAGAAAAAGCAAAGCAAAGAAGAGAAGAAAAGGATTCAGAAAAATAACATAGCATCATGTAAAGTGATGTAACATAGAATAACAGAAAAAGCAAAGCAGAGCAAAGCAAAGCAAGAGAAAATAATAACAAGACAAATGGATTCCATAAAAATACATACCATACCATACCATACTACCGCATTACATTATATTATAATAAAAAACATAAGAAAATGAAACATAAAATAGAGTCTAATGTAAGACAACAAAAGAGAAGAGAAGAGAAGAGAAGAGAAGAGAAGAGAAGAGAAGAGAAGAGAAGAGAAGAGAAGAGAAGAGAAGAGAAGAGAAGAGAAGAGAAGGAAAGAAAAGAGAACCTAAAAGAAAAGAAAAGAATTCTCTTTCATATACAGTAACAGAAGAGACGATACCATACCATACCAAAGAAAAGGAAAGGAAAGGAATAGAGTCAAAGCAAAGGAAAAGCAAAGCAAAGCAAAGCAAAGCGAAGCAAAGCAAAGCGAAGCAAAGCAAAAGCAAAGCAAAGCAAAAGCAAAGCAAAGCAAAGCGAAAAGAAAAGAAAAGAAAAAAGATTATTTGGAATTATTACATAATATTAGGTAATATAAAATAACATAAAACAAACAAATAACATAATGAACAGAACAGAATGGAAAAAGAAAAAGAAAAGAAAAAGCAAAGCAAAGAAGAGAAGAAAAGGATTCAGAAAAATAACATAGCATCATGTAAAGTAATGTGACATAGAATAACAGACAAAGCAAAGCAGAGCAAAGCAAAGCAAGAGAAAATAATAGACAAGACAAAGGGATTCCGTAAACATACGTAACATAACATATAACATATAACATATAACATATAACATATATAACACATAACATATAACATATATAACACATAACATATAACATATATAACACGTAACATATAACATAAAATATATAACACGTAACATATAATATATATAACATGTAACATGACAGATCATAACATAACATAACGTGGCATAACAAAACATAACATAACATAGCATGACATGACGTGACATATTGTAACATAACATAAAATTTCATAACAATAAAATAGAAAAGAATTAAATAAAACAGAATAAAGACAATTGTGATTTGTGATCTTGAGAGTGTTTTTGGAACTGAATACCCCCTGGAATTTCAGGCAAATTACGGTCTCATCGTTGTTTGACTTCTAGCAAGCACAGGGAATAGAATAGAACAGAACAGAACAGAACAGAACAGTTCAGGTGGAAGGGACCTACACCGACCATCTCGTCCAAGTGCCTGAGCACTTCAGGGCTGACCAAAGGTCAAGCATGGCACTAAGGGTGCTGTGCAAATGCCTCTGCAACACTGACCGGCGTGGGGCATGGAGCACCCCGCTCGGAAGCCTGTTCCAGGGTTTGGCAACCCCCTTGGGAAAGAAATGGTTCCGCGTGTCACGTCCGACCCTCCCCTGACGGTCGCAGCTCGGAGCCATTCCCCCGCGCCCTGGCTCTGGGTCCCAGGGAGAAGAGAGCAGCACCTCCCTCTGCACCTCCCCTCCGCAGGAAGCTGGAGAGAGCAGTGAGGTCGCCCCTCAGCCCCCTTCTCTCCAAACCAGACAAGCCCAGAGTCCTCGGCCGCTCCTCAGAGGACATGCCTACCAGCCCCTTCACCACCTTGCTCTGGTGGCCGCCTCCAGACGCTTGCAAGTACCTCCACATCCTTTTGAAAGGCTGGGGCCCAATTTACGGGATTGCATTCCCGCACTGTGATCCGCCCACACCCCCCCCCCCCACCACGTCCCCCCCCGCCGCTCAAGCAGGGGAACGCGATTAGTGCAGCTCTAGTGAGTTATTGCAGGATGTGCTGTTCCCACCTGCGTTTGCCTTGTCGGGCCCTTTGCAAAGAGGAAAGCATGGCCTTCAAATGCACGGGCTACCGGTTCCTTTTCCAGTGGAGCTCAAACCATCGGTTGCAGCTTACAAATGCCATGGGCTTGGAAATCCTCGCGACTTCAAGCCTGTCTTTCTGCTACGCACCCTCTGGGCAGGGGCCCTCCTGGCCAGGGAATTTGTCTCTGGCCTCCCTCTGCCTGCTGAGCCTTCAGAGCCACGTGCAAGGACACAGGCAAGGGCCTGTCTGGTCACACGGAGCTTGCCCCCCAGTGTGGAGCTTTGTTCACCGAATAGACAGAGTCTGGCAGCTTTCTGCACTCCTTGCACCAGTTTTGCAAACTAAGGACCAAGCGTGTGCTAGGAGATTGTTGTTCCGAGCTTCATTTATTAATGAAAAAACCCAAAGAATGAAGTTCCTCTGTATCTGAGTGACGTCACCAGTCATTTCATCACACCGACATTCTGCGGTAATTTCCGGCGGGCGTCTAAGAAGGAAGCTCTTCAGTCCTCCTTTGCAGCTCTCTCGCAGGCGCGTAGGGACTCGTAAAGAGAGGCGGTTGCCCTTTAGCGTCGGATGGCCGCCTGGCCAGCCAACTGCTGACCCGCATCGGCATTGTCAGCAACAACCTTCCCCTTCACTAAATGCCTGCAGAAGTCATTGAAAAACTCAGTGGCCTTTAGTCGCACCGCTGGAGAGTAAAGCATACCCCCCCGAGACAGCCCCGGGGTTGTCCTGGGGAGCCGAGTGGCCGGGGAGGCGTCAGGGATGCCCAGCAGCTGTGCCTGCTGCATGGCCACCAAGGGCAGGGACAGCCCCTGGGCCTCCTGGGCACGGGGACTGCCTCGGGGCCAGCACCCCAAAGGCCGGCCGGCCTGCCTTCCTGCCTTCCTTCCTTCCTTCCTTCCTTCCTTCCTTCCTTCCTTCCTTCCTTCCTTCCCCGGGGCGGGGCTGCGCATGGGGTCCCCATCACCCCCATGTCACAGTGCCGCCACCACGGCAACGCAGCAGTCACAATGCCCCGGGGCAGGATAAAAGGGAGCAGCCTCCCGTGTGCCACTGCCAGAGCTGGCCCGGGGACAGCCCAAAGACCTCTGAGTGGGGGTCCTTAAGGAGCCGGTGGAATTGGTTGGAGGGGGCTGGGTGAGGACCCCCCTGCGGGGGCAGGACGAGGCTGATGGAGGTTCCTGAGGAGCCCTGCAGAGCTGGCCGTCCTCATCCCCTGCGGAGCCAGGGGCAGCAGCAAGTAAAGAAATGGGATGCAGAGATGTTGCCAGGGGTCCCAGGGCAGGCGCGGGAGGGCTTCTTGTCCCCAGAGATCAGGCCAGGGGCCTTTTGCCCCTGAGATGGCTCCAGGCTGAGGGCCGCGAATTAGGGCTTGGGCATCTGCATCTCCCTCCTGGGAGGCGTGGCCAGCCTACCTGTGGGAGGAGGAGGAGGAGGAGGCCGGTCTTGCTCAGGTGCTCAGGGAATAGCCGATCGCCAGCGCCGCTGGGGTCAGGAAGGAATTTTCCCCCGGGGCAGATTGGCACTGGTCCCCGGGGGTTTTTTGCCTTCCTCTGCAGCACTGAGCCAGGACCGCTTGTTGTCAGGGCTCCTCTGCTCCCTTTTGGCTCGGTCACTGCCTGCTGCTCATGCCTGCCCCACGAAGATGGCCTCTCGTGCCCTGCAGCTGGGGGGAGGCAGGCTTTTTTTGCCCCCGGTGGGCTAGCAAGCGTCGCCGGGGGTTTTTTGCCTGCCTCTGCAGCACTGAGCACCGGCCCCTTGCCAGGCCTGCTTTGGGCCCCTTTGGCCAGGTGCCTGCTGCTCACGCTCCACGAAGGTGGCCCTCGTGCCCCGCCTCCGGGGGGAGGAAGCTTTCTAGACTCCCAGGGCGGGCCCCAAGGGAGGCCCGCGGGGGTGTCTTCTTGTCCTCTGTGGCACTGAGCACAGCCCCTTGTCAGGGCTCCGTTTCCCCAGGGTTTCTTGCTTGGGCAAAACAGCCGGTGCTCGGAAGGGCTCCAGCCTTGCTGCAGCAATACACGCGCAGGGCAGGCACGAGAGCCCTTTTCCCGCATCGCTGGCCCAGAAGCACCGTGGCGGAGCAAGTTTTAGAAGGCCAAAAGGATGCTTATCATCGGCCGGTGTCATACTTTGGAAAATAATCCCACGGTTGCACCCACCTCCTCTTCTTCTTCTTCTTCTTCTCGTTTGTTTGTGTGTGGTGGGTACCGCTGCTCCTAGTTCAAGTTCTCCCTCTTGGGAGAGGACCCGGGACTGCTTGGCCTGTATTCCTGCTGCTGCTTTCTGTGGCTCTGTGGCTTTCCCTTGCCATAAAATAACATGAAAGAACATAAAATACCAAAGTATAACGAAACATGACATAACATAACGTATTACAAAATAACGCAGCCAAACACAACAGAACCAAACATAACATAACCATAAGCATAACATAACCATAACATAAAAAACCCGATAAAATAAACATAACATTCCATTACATCAGATTAGACAAAGTTACATTAAAAAACCAAACATAAAACATAAGACAAGAAAACCCAAAACCTTCAGAAGAGAAGAGAAGAGAAGGTAAAAGGAAAGAAAAAGGAAAGGAGAAAGGAAAGGAAAGGAAAGGAAAGGAAAGGAAAGGAAAGGAAAGGAAAGGAAAGGGAAAAAGAGAAGGAAGAGGAGAAAAGAAGATAGGAGAAGAAAAGAGAACAAAAGAAAGAAGAAAAGAGAAGAAAAGAGAAGAAACGAAAAAAGAAAAAAGAGAAGAGAAGAGAAGAGAGAATCAAAGGAAGGACAGGAAAGAAAAGAAAAGAAAAAAGAACCAAAAGGAAAAGAAAAGAATTCTCTTTTGTATAAAGTAACATAAGAGAAGATACCATACCGTACCATACCATACCATACTGAAGAAAAGGATAGGAATAGACTCAAGGCAAAGGCAAAGGCAAAGGCAAGGCAAGGGAAGGTAAGGTAATTATTCAGAATTATTACATAGTATTACGTAATATAAATAACGTAAAATAAACAAATAACATAACATAATGAACAGAACAGAATGGAAAAAGAAAAAGAAAAGAAAAAGCAAAGCAAAGAAGAGAAGAAAAGGATTCAGAAAAATAACATAGCATCACGTAAAGTAATGTGACATAGAATAACAGACAAAGCAAAGCAGAGAAAGCAAAGCAAGAGAAAATAATAACAAGACAAATGGATTCCATAAAAATACATACCATACCATACCATACTACCGCATTACATTATATTATAATAAAAAACATAAGAAAATGAAACATAAAATAGAGTCTAATGTAAGACAACAAAAGAGAAGAGAAGAGAAGAAAGAGAAAAAAGAGAAGAGAAGAGAAGAGAAGAGAAGAGAAGAGAAGAGAAGAGAAGGAAAGAAAAGAGAACCTAAAAGAAAAGAAAAGAATTCTCTTTCATATACAGTAACAGAAGAGACGATACCATACCATACCAAAGAAAAAGAAAGGAAAGGAATAGAGTCAAAGCAAAGGAAAAGCAAAGCAAAGCAAAGCAAAGCGAAGCAAAGCAAAAGCAAAGCAAAGCAAAAGCAAAGCAAAGCAAAGCAAAGCAAAGAGAAAAGAAAAGAAAAGAAAAAAGATTATTTGGAATTATTACATAATATTAGGTAATATAAAATAACATAAAACAAACAAATAACATAATGAACAGAACAGAATGGAAAAAGAAAAAGAAAAGAAAAAGCAAAGCAAAGAAGAGAAGAAAAGGATTCAGAAAAATAACATAGCATCATGTAAAGTAATGTGACATAGAATAACAGACAAAGCAAAGCAGAGCAAAGCAAAGCAAGAGAAAATAATAGACAAGACAAAGGGATTCCGTAAACATACGTAACATAACATATAACATATAACATATATAACATATAACATATATAACACATAACATATAACATATATAACACATAACATATAACATATATAACACGTAACATATAACATAAAATATATAACACGTAACATATAATATATATAACATGTAACATGACAGATCATAACATAACATAACGTGGCATAACAAAACATAACATAACATAGCATGACATGACGTGACATATTGTAACATAACATAAAATTTCATAACAATAAAATAGAAAAGAATTAAATAAAACAGAATAAAGACAATTGTGATTTGTGATCTTGAGAGTGTTTTTGGAACTGAATACCCCCTGGAATTTCAGGCAAATTACGGTCTCATCGTTGTTTGACTTCTAGCAAGCACAGGGAATAGAATAGAACAGAACAGAACAGAACAGAACAGTTCAGCTGGAAGGGACCTACACCGACCATCTCGTCCAAGTGCCTGAGCACTTCAGGGCTGACCAAAGGTCAAGCATGGCACTAAGGGTGCTGTGCAAATGCCTCTGCAACACTGACCGGCGTGGGGCATGGAGCACCCCGCTCGGAAGCCTGTTCCAGGGTTTGGCAACCCCCTTGGGAAAGAAATGGTTCCGCGTGTCACGTCCGACCCTCCCCTGACGGTCGCAGCTCGGAGCCATTCCCCCGCGCCCTGGCTCTGGGTCCCAGGGAGAAGAGAGCAGCACCTCCCTCTGCACCTCCCCTCCGCAGGAAGCTGGAGAGAGCAGTGAGGTCGCCCCTCAGCCCCCTTCTCTCCAAACCAGACAAGCCCAGAGTCCTCGGCCGCTCCTCAGAGGACATGCCTACCAGCCCCTTCACCACCTTGCTCTGGTGGCCGCCTCCAGACGCTTGCAAGTACCTCCACATCCTTTTGAAAGGCTGGGGCCCAATTTACGGGATTGCATTCCCGCACTGTGATCCGCCCACACCCCCCCCGCCGCTCAAGCAGGGGAACGCGATTAGTGCAGCTCTAGTGAGTTATTGCAGGATGTGCTGTTCCCACCTGCGTTTGCCTTGTCGGGCCCTTTGCAAAGAGGAAAGCATGGCCTTCAAATGCACGGGCTACCGGTTCCTTTTCCAGTGGAGCTCAAACCATCGGTTGCAGCTTACAAATGCCATGGGCTTGGAAATCCTCGCGACTTCAAGCCTGTCTTTCTGCTACGCACCCTCTGGGCAGGGGCCCTCCTGGCCAGGGAATTTGTCTCTGGCCTCCCTCTGCCTGCTGAGCCTTCAGAGCCACGTGCAAGGACACAGGCAAAGGCCTGTCTGGTCACACGGAGCTTGCCCCCCAATGTGGAGCTTCGTTCACCGAATAGACAGAGTCTGGCAGCTTTCTGCACTCCTTGCACCAGTTTTGCAAACTAAGGACCAAGCGTGTGCTAGGAGATTGTTGTTCCGAGCTTCATTTATTAATGAAAAAACCCAAAGAATGAAGTTCCTCTGTATCTGAGTGACGTCACCAGTCATTTCATCACACCGACATTCTGCGGTAATTTCCGGCGGGCGTCTAAGAAGGAAGCTCTTCAGTCCTCCTTTGCAGCTCTCTCGCAGGCGCGTAGGGACTCGTAAAGAGAGGCGGTTGCCCTGTAGCGTCGGATGGCCGCCTGGCCAGCCAACTGCTGACCCGCATCGGCATTGTCAGCAACAACCTTCCCCTTCACTAAATGCCTGCAGAAGTCATTGAAAAACTCAGTGGCCTTTAGTCGCACCGCTGGAGAGTAAAGCATACCCCCCCGAGACAGCCCCGGGGTTGTCCTTGGGAGCCGAGTGGCCGGGGAGGCGTCAGGGATGCCCAGCAGCTGTGCCTGCTGCATGGCCACCAAGGGCAGGGACAGCCCCTGGGCCTCCTGGGCACGGGGACTGCCTCGGGGCCAGCACCCCAAAGGCCGGCCGGCCTGCCTTCCTGCCTTCCTTCCTTCCTTCCTTCCTTCCTTCCTTCCTTCCTTCCTTCCTTCCCCGGGGCGGGGCTGCGCATGGGGTCCCCATCACCCCCATGTCACAGTGCCGCCACCACGGCAACGCAGCAGTCACAATGCCCCGGGGCAGGATAAAAGGGAGCAGCCTCCCGTGTGCCACTGCCAGAGCTGGCCCGGGGACAGCCCAAAGACCTCTGAGTGGGGGTCCTTAAGGAGCCGGTGGAATTGGTTGGAGGGGGCTGGGTGAGGACCCCCCCTGCGGGGGCAGGACGAGGCTGATGGAGGTTCCTGAGGAGCCCTGCAGAGCTGGCCGTCCTCATCCCCTGCGGAGCCAGGGGCAGCAGCAAGTAAAGAAATGGGATGCAGAGATGTTGCCAGGGGTCCCAGGGCAGGCGCGGGAGGGCTTCTTGTCCCCAGAGATCAGGCCAGGGGCCTTTTGCCCCTGAGATGGCTCCAGGCTGAGGGCCGCGAATTAGGGCTTGGGCATCTGCATCTCCCTCCTGGGAGGCGTGGCCAGCCTACCTGTGGGAGGAGGAGGAGGAGGAGGCCGGTCTTGCTCAGGTGCTCAGGGAATAGCCGATCGCCAGCGCCGCTGGGGTCAGGAAGGAATTTTCCCCCGGGGCAGATTGGCACTGGTCCCCGGGGGTTTTTTGCCTTCCTCTGCAGCACTGAGCCAGGACCGCTTGTTGTCAGGGCTCCTCCGCTCCCTTTTGGCTCGGTCACTGCCTGCTGCTCATGCCTGCCCCACGAAGATGGCCTCTCGTGCCCTGCAGCTGGGGGGAGGCAGGCTTTTTTTGCCCCCGGTGGGCTAGCAAGCGTCGCCGGGGGTTTTTTGCCTGCCTCTGCAGCACTGAGCACCGGCCCCTTGCCAGGCCTGCTTTGGGCCCCTTTGGCCAGGTGCCTGCTGCTCACGCTCCACGAAGGTGGCCCTCGTGCCCCGCCTCCGGGGGGAGGAAGCTTTCTAGACTCCCAGGGCGGGCCCCAAGGGAGGCCCGCGGGGGTGTCTTCTTGTCCTCTGTGGCACTGAGCACAGCCCCTTGTCAGGGCTCCATTTCCCCAGGGTTTCTTGCTTGGGCAAAACAGCCGGTGCTCGGAAGGGCTCCAGCCTTGCTGCAGCAATACACGCGCAGGGCAGGCACGAGAGCCCTTTTCCCGCATCGCTGGCCCAGAAGCACCGTGGTGGAGCAAGTTTTGGAAGGCCAAAAGGATGCTTATCATCGGCCGGTGTCATACTTTGGAAAATAATCCCACGGTTGCACCCACGTCCTCTTCTTCTTCTTCTTCTCGTTTGTTTGTGTGTGGTGGGTACCGCTGCTCCTAGTTCAAGTTCTCCCTCTTGGGAGAGGACCCGGGACTGCTTGGCCTGTATTCCTGCTGCTGCTTTCTGTGGCTCTGTGGCTTTCCCTTGCCATAAAATAACATGAAAGAACATAAAATACCAAAGTATAACGAAACATGACATAACATAACGTATTACAAAATAACGCAGCCAAACACAACAGAACCAAACATAACATAACCATAAGCATAACATAACCATAACATAAAAAACCCGATAAAATAAACATAACATTCCATTACATCAGATTAGACAAAGTTACATTAAAAAACCAAACATAAAACATAAGACAAGAAAACCCAAAACCTTCAGAAGAGAAGAGAAGAGAAGGTAAAAGGAAAGAAAAAGGAAAGGAGAAAGGAAAGGAAAGGAAAGGAAAGGAAAGGAAAGGAAAGGAAAGGAAAAGAAAGGAAAGGAAAGGAAAGGAAAGGGAAAAAGAGAAGGAAGAGGAGAAAAGAAGATAGGAGAAGAAAAGAGAACAAAAGAAAGAAGAAAAGAGAAGAAAAGAGAAGAAACGAAAAAAGAAAAAAGAGAAGAGAAGAGAAGAGAGAATCAAAGGAAGGACAGGAAAGAAAAGAAAAGAAAAAAGAACCAAAAGGAAAAGAAAAGAATTCTCTTTTGTATAAAGTAACATAAGAGAAGATACCATACCGTACCATACCATACCATACTGAAGAAAAGGATAGGAATAGACTCAAGGCAAAGGCAAAGGCAAAGGCAAGGCAAGGGAAGGTAAGGTAATTATTCAGAATTATTACATAGTATTACGTAATATAAATAACGTAAAATAAACAAATAACATAACATAATGAACAGAACAGAATGGAAAAAGAAAAAGAAAAGAAAAAGCAAAGCAAAGAAGAGAAGAAAAGGATTCAGAAAAATAACATAGCATCATGTAAAGTAATGTGACATAGAATAACAGACAAAGCAAAGCAGAGAAAGCAAAGCAAGAGAAAATAATAACAAGACAAATGGATTCCATAAAAATACATACCATACCATACCATACTACCGCATTACATTATATTATAATAAAAAACATAAGAAAATGAAACATAAAATAGAGTCTAATGTAAGACAACAAAAGAGAAGAGAAGAGAAGAGAAGAGAAGAGAAGAGAAGAGAAGAGAAGAGAAGAGAAGAGAAGAGAAGAGAAGAGAAGGAAAGAAAAGAGAACCTAAAAGAAAAGAAAAGAATTCTCTTTCATATACAGTAACAGAAGAGACGATACCATACCATACCAAAGAAAAGGAAAGGAAAGGAATAGAGTCAAAGCAAAGGAAAAGCAAAGCAAAGCAAAGCAAAGCGAAGCAAAGCAAAAGCAAAGCAAAGCAAAAGCAAAGCAAAGCAAAGCAAAGCAAAGAGAAAAGAAAAGAAAAGAAAAAAGATTATTTGGAATTATTACATAATATTAGGTAATATAAAATAACATAAAACAAACAAATAACATAATGAACAGAACAGAATGGAAAAAGAAAAAGAAAAGAAAAAGCAAAGCAAAGAAGAGAAGAAAAGGATTCAGAAAAATAACATAGCATCATGTAAAGTAATGTGACATAGAATAACAGACAAAGCAAAGCAGAGCAAAGCAAAGCAAGAGAAAATAATAGACAAGACAAAGGGATTCCGTAAACATACGTAACATAACATATAACATATAACATATAACATATAACATATATAACACATAACATATAACATATATAACACATAACATATAACATATATAACACGTAACATATAACATAAAATATATAACACGTAACATATAATATATATAACATGTAACATGACAGATCATAACATAACATAACGTGGCATAACAAAACATAACATAACATAGCATGACATGACGTGACATATTGTAACATAACATAAAATTTCATAACAATAAAATAGAAAAGAATTAAATAAAACAGAATAAAGACAATTGTGATTTGTGATCTTGAGAGTGTTTTTGGAACTGAATACCCCCTGGAATTTCAGGCAAATTACGGTCTCATCGTTGTTTGACTTCTAGCAAGCACAGGGAATAGAATAGAACAGAACAGAACAGAACAGAACAGTTCAGCTGGAAGGGACCTACACCGACCATCTCGTCCAAGTGCCTGAGCACTTCAGGGCTGACCAAAGGTCAAGCATGGCACTAAGGGTGCTGTGCAAATGCCTCTGCAACACTGACCGGCGTGGGGCATGGAGCACCCCGCTCGGAAGCCTGTTCCAGGGTTTGGCAACCCCCTTGGGAAAGAAATGGTTCCGCGTGTCACGTCCGACCCTCCCCTGACGGTCGCAGCTCGGAGCCATTCCCCCGCGCCCTGGCTCTGGGTCCCAGGGAGAAGAGAGCAGCACCTCCCTCTGCACCTCCCCTCCGCAGGAAGCTGGAGAGAGCAGTGAGGTCGCCCCTCAGCCCCCTTCTCTCCAAACCAGACAAGCCCAGAGTCCTCGGCCGCTCCTCAGAGGACATGCCTACCAGCCCCTTCACCACCTTGCTCTGGTGGCCGCCTCCAGACGCTTGCAAGTACCTCCACATCCTTTTGAAAGGCTGGGGCCCAATTTACGGGATTGCATTCCCGCACTGTGATCCGCCCACACCCCCCCCCGCCGCTCAAGCAGGGGAACGCGATTAGTGCAGCTCTAGTGAGTTATTGCAGGATGTGCTGTTCCCACCTGCGTTTGCCTTGTCGGGCCCTTTGCAAAGAGGAAAGCATGGCCTTCAAATGCACGGGCTACCGGTTCCTTTTCCAGTGGAGCTCAAACCATCGGTTGCAGCTTACAAATGCCATGGGCTTGGAAATCCTCGCGACTTCAAGCCTGTCTTTCTGCTACGCACCCTCTGGGCAGGGGCCCTCCTGGCCAGGGAATTTGTCTCTGGCCTCCCTCTGCCTGCTGAGCCTTCAGAGCCACGTGCAAGGACACAGGCAAAGGCCTGTCTGGTCACACGGAGCTTGCCCCCCAATGTGGAGCTTTGTTCACCGAATAGACAGAGTCTGGCAGCTTTCTGCACTCCTTGCACCAGTTTTGCAAACTAAGGACCAAGCGTGTGCTAGGAGATTGTTGTTCCGAGCTTCATTTATTAATGAAAAAACCCAAAGAATGAAGTTCCTCTGTATCTGAGTGACGTCACCAGTCATTTCATCACACCGACATTCTGCGGTAATTTCCGGCGGGCGTCTAAGAAGGAAGCTCTTCAGTCCTCCTTTGCAGCTCTCTCGCAGGCGCGTAGGGACTCGTAAAGAGAGGCGGTTGCCCTTTAGCGTCGGATGGCCGCCTGGCCAGCCAACTGCTGACCCGCATCGGCATTGTCAGCAACAACCTTCCCCTTCACTAAATGCCTGCAGAAGTCATTGAAAAACTCAGTGGCCTTTAGTCGCACCGCTGGAGAGTAAAGCATACCCCCCCGAGACAGCCCCGGGGTTGTCCTTGGGAGCCGAGTGGCCGGGGAGGCGTCAGGGATGCCCAGCAGCTGTGCCTGCTGCATGGCCACCAAGGGCAGGGACAGCCCCTGGGCCTCCTGGGCACGGGGACTGCCTCGGGGCCAGCACCCCAAAGGCCGGCCGGCCTGCCTTCCTGCCTGCCTTCCTTCCTTCCTTCCTTCCTTCCTTCCTTCCTTCCTTCCTTCCTTCCCCGGGGCGGGGCTGCGCATGGGGTCCCCATCACCCCCATGTCACAGTGCCGCCACCACGGCAACGCAGCAGTCACAATGCCCCGGGGCAGGATAAAAGGGAGCAGCCTCCCGTGTGCCACTGCCAGAGCTGGCCCGGGGACAGCCCAAAGACCTCTGAGTGGGGGTCCTTAAGGAGCCGGTGGAATTGGTTGGAGGGGGCTGGGTGAGGACCCCCCTGCGGGGGCAGGACGAGGCTGATGGAGGTTCCTGAGGAGCCCTGCAGAGCTGGCCGTCCTCATCCCCTGCGGAGCCAGGGGCAGCAGCAAGTAAAGAAATGGGATGCAGAGATGTTGCCAGGGGTCCCAGGGCAGGCGCGGGAGGGCTTCTTGTCCCCAGAGATCAGGCCAGGGGCCTTTTGCCCCTGAGATGGCTCCAGGCTGAGGGCCGCGAATTAGGGCTTGGGCATCTGCATCTCCCTCCTGGGAGGCGTGGCCAGCCTACCTGTGGGAGGAGGAGGAGGAGGAGGCCGGTCTTGCTCAGGTGCTCAGGGAATAGCCGATCGCCAGCGCCGCTGGGGTCAGGAAGGAATTTTCCCCCGGGGCAGATTGGCACTGGTCCCCGGGGGTTTTTTGCCTTCCTCTGCAGCACTGAGCCAGGACCGCTTGTTGTCAGGGCTCCTCTGCTCCCTTTTGGCTCGGTCACTGCCTGCTGCTCATGCCTGCCCCACGAAGATGGCCTCTCGTGCCCTGCAGCTGGGGGGAGGCAGGCTTTTTTTGCCCCCGGTGGGCTAGCAAGCGTCGCCGGGGGTTTTTTGCCTGCCTCTGCAGCACTGAGCACCGGCCCCTTGCCAGGCCTGCTTTGGGCCCCTTTGGCCAGGTGCCTGCTGCTCACGCTCCACGAAGGTGGCCCTCGTGCCCCGCCTCCGGGGGGAGGAAGCTTTCTAGACTCCCAGGGCGGGCCCCAAGGGAGGCCCGCGGGGGTGTCTTCTTGTCCTCTGTGGCACTGAGCACAGCCCCTTGTCAGGGCTCCGTTTCCCCAGGGTTTCTTGCTTGGGCAAAACAGCCGGTGCTCGGAAGGGCTCCAGCCTTGCTGCAGCAATACACGCGCAGGGCAGGCACGAGAGCCCTTTTCCCGCATCGCTGGCCCAGAAGCACCGTGGCGGAGCAAGTTTTGGAAGGCCAAAAGGACGCTTATCATCGGCCGGTGTCATACTTTGGAAAATAATCCCACGGTTGCACCCACCTCCTCTTCTTCTTCTTCTTCTTCTCGTTTGTTTGTGTGTGGTGGGTACCGCTGCTCCTAGTTCAAGTTCTCCCTCTTGGGAGAGGACCCGGGACTGCTTGGCCTGTATTCCTGCTGCTGCTTTCTGTGGCTCTGTGGCTTTCCCTTGCCATAAAATAACATGAAAGAACATAAAATACCAAAGTATAACGAAACATGACATAACATAACGTATTACAAAATAACGCAGCCAAACACAACAGAACCAAACATAACATAACCATAAGCATAACATAACCATAACATAAAAAACCCGATAAAATAAACATAACATTCCATTACATCAGATTAGACAAAGTTACATTAAAAAACCAAACATAAAACATAAGACAAGAAAACCCAAAACCTTCAGAAGAGAAGAGAAGAGAAGGTAAAAGGAAAGAAAAAGGAAAGGAGAAAGGAAAGGAACAGAAGGAAAGGAAAGGAAAGGAAAGGAAAGGAAAGGAAAGGAAAGGAAAGGAAAGGAAAGGGAAAAAGAGAAGGAAGAGGAGAAAAGAAGATAGGAGAAGAAAAGAGAACAAAAGAAAGAAGAAAAGAGAAGAAAAGAGAAGAAACGAAAAAAGAAAAAAGAGAAGAGAAGAGAAGAGAGAATCAAAGGAAGGACAGGAAAGAAAAGAAAAGAAAAAAGAACCAAAAGGAAAAGAAAAGAATTCTCTTTTGTATAAAGTAACATAAGAGAAGATACCATACCGTACCATACCATACCATACTGAAGAAAAGGATAGGAATAGACTCAAGGCAAAGGCAAAGGCAAAGGCAAGGCAAGGGAAGGTAAGGTAATTATTCAGAATTATTACATAGTATTACGTAATATAAATAACGTAAAATAAACAAATAACATAACATAATGAACAGAACAGAATGGAAAAAGAAAAAGAAAAGAAAAAGCAAAGCAAAGAAGAGAAGAAAAGGATTCAGAAAAATAACATAGCATCATGTAAAGTAATGTGACATAGAATAACAGACAAAGCAAAGCAGAGAAAGCAAAGCAAGAGAAAATAATAACAAGACAAATGGATTCCATAAAAATACATACCATACCATACCATACTACCGCATTACATTATATTATAATAAAAAACATAAGAAAATGAAACATAAAATAGAGTCTAATATAAGACAACAAAAGAGAAGAGAAGAGAAGAGAAGAGAAGAGAAGAGAAGAGAAGAGAAGAGAAGAGAAGGAAAGAAAAGAGAACCTAAAAGAAAAGAAAAGAATTCTCTTTCATATACAGTAACAGAAGAGACGATACCATACCATACCAAAGAAAAGGAAAGGAAAGGAATAGAGTCAAAGCAAAGGAAAAGCAAAGCAAAGCAAAGCAAAGCGAAGCAAAGCAAAAGCAAAGCAAAGCAAAAGCAAAGCAAAGCAAAGCAAAGCAAAGAGAAAAGAAAAGAAAAGAAAAAAGATTATTTGGAATTATTACATAATATTAGGTAATATAAAATAACATAAAACAAACAAATAACATAATGAACAGAACAGAATGGAAAAAGAAAAAGAAAAGAAAAAGCAAAGCAAAGAAGAGAAGAAAAGGATTCAGAAAAATAACATAGCATCATGTAAAGTAATGTGACATAGAATAACAGAAGCAGCAAAGCAGAGCAAAGCAAAGCAAGAGAAAATAATAGACAAGACAAAGGGATTCCGTAAACATACGTAACATAACATATAACATATAACATATAACATATAAAACACATAACATATAACATATATAACATGTAACATATAACATAAAATATATAACACGTAACATATAATATATATAACATGTAACATGACAGATCATAACATAACATAACGTGGCATAACAAAACATAACATAGCATGACATGACGTGACATATTGTAACATAACATAAAATTTCATAACAATAAAATAGAAAAGAATTAAATAAAACAGAATAAAGACAATTGTGATTTGTGATCTTGAGAGTGTTTTTGGAACTGAATACCCCCTGGAATTTCAGGCAAATTACGGTCTCATCGTTGTTTGACTTCTAGCAAGCACAGGGAATAGAATAGAATAGAATAGAACAGAACAGAACAGAACAGAACAGAACACTTCAGGTGGAAGGGACCTACACCGACCATCTCGTCCAAGTGCCTGAGCACTTCAGGGCTGACCAAAGGTCAAGCATGGCACTAAGGGTGCTGTGCAAATACCTCTGCAACACTGACCGGCGTGGGGCATGGAGCACCCCGCTCGGAAGCCTGTTCCAGGGTTTGGCAACCCCCTTGGGAAAGAAATGGTTCCGCGTGTCACGTCCGACCCTCCCCTGACGGTCGCAGCTCGGAGCCATTCCCCCGCGCCCTGGCTCTGGGTCCCAGGGAGAAGAGAGCAGCACCTCCCTCTGCACCTCCCCTCCGCAGGAAGCTGGAGAGAACAGTGAGGTCGCTCCTCAGCCCCCTTCTCTCCAAACCAGACAAGCCCAGAGTCCTCGGCCGCTCCTCAGAGGACATGCCTGCCAGCCCCTTCACCACCTTGCTCTGGTGGCCGCCTCCAGACGCTTGCAAGTACCTCCACATCCTTTTGAAAGGCTGGGGCCCAATTTACGGGATTGCATTCCCGCACTGTGATCCGCCCACACCCCCCCCCCCCCCCCCCCCACGTCCCCCCCCGCCGCTCAAGCAGGGGAACGCGATTAGTGCAGCTCTAGTGAGTTATTGCAGGATGTGCTGTTCCCACCTGCGTTTGCCTTGTCGGGCCCTTTGCAAAGAGGAAAGCATGGCCTTCAAATGCACGGGCTACCGGTTCCTTTTCCAGTGGAGCTCAAACCATCGGTTGCAGCTTACAAATGCCATGGGCTTGGAAATCCTCGCGACTTCAAGCCTGTCTTTCTGCTACGCACCCTCTGGGCAGGGGCCCTCCTGGCCAGGGAATTTGTCTCTGGCCTCCCTCTGCCTGCTGAGCCTTCAGAGCCACGTGCAAGGACACAGGCAAAGGCCTGTCTGGTCACACGGAGCTTGCCCCCCAATGTGGAGCTTCGTTCACTGAATAGACAGAGTCTGGCAGCTTTCTGCACTCCTTGCACCAGTTTTGCAAACTAAGGACCAAGCGTGTGCTAGGAGATTGTTGTTCCGAGCTTCATTTATTAATGAAAAAACCCAAAGAATGAAGTTCCTCTGTATCTGAGTGACGTCACCAGTCATTTCATCACACCAACATTCTGCGGTAATTTCCGGCGGGCGTCTAAGAAGGAAGCTCTTCAGTCCTCCTTTGCAGCTCTCTCGCAGGCGCGTAGGGACTCGTAAAGAGAGGCGGTTGCCCTGTAGCGTCGGATGGCCGCCTGGCCAGCCAACTGCTGACCCGCATCGGCATTGTCAGCAACAACCTTCCCCTTCACTAAATGCCTGCAGAAGTCATTGAAAAACTCAGTGGCCTTTAGTTGCACCGCTGGAGAGTAAAGCATACCCCCCCGAGACAGCCCCGGGGTTGTCCTTGGGAGCCGAGTGGCCGGGGAGGCGTCAGGGACGCCCAGCAGCTGTGCCTGCTGCATGGCCACCAAGGGCAGGGACAGCCCCTGGGCCTCCTGGGCACGGGGATTGCCTCTGGGCCAGCACCCCAAAGGCCGGCCGGCCTGCCTTCCTTCCTTCCTTCCTTCCTTCCTTCCTTCCTTCCTTCCTTCCTTCCCCGGGGCGGGGCTGCGCATGGGGTCCCCATCACCCCCATGTCACAGTGCCGCCACCACGGCAACGCAGCAGTCACAATGCCCCGGGGCAGGATAAAAGGGAGCAGCCTCCCGTGTGCCACTGCCAGAGCTGGCCCGGGGACAGCCCAAAGACCTCCGAGTGGGGGTCCTTAAGGAGCCGGTGGAATTGGTTGGAGGGGGCTGGGTGAGGACCCCCCTGCGGGGGCAGGACGAGGCTGATGGAGGTTCCTGAGGAGCCCTGCAGAGCTGGCCGTCCTCATCCCCTGCGGAGCCAGGGGCAGCAGCAAGTAAAGAAATGGGATGCAGAGATGTTGCCAGGGGTCCCAGGGCAGGCGCGGGAGGGCTTCTTGTCCCCAGAGATCAGGCCAGGGGCCTTTTGCCCCTGAGATGGCTCCAGGCTGAGGGCCGCGAATTAGGGCTTGGGCATCTGCATCTCCCTCCTGGGAGGCGTGGCCAGCCTACCTGTGGGAGGAGGAGGAGGAGGAGGCCGGTCTTGCTCAGGTGCTCAGGGAATAGCCGATCGCCAGCGCCGCTGGGGTCAGGAAGGAATTTTCCCCCGGGGCAGATTGGCACTGGTCCCCGGGGGTTTTTTGCCTTCCTCTGCAGCACTGAGCCAGGACCGCTTGTTGTCAGGGCTCCTCTGCTCCCTTTTGGCTCGGTCACTGCCTGCTGCTCATGCCTGCCCCACGAAGATGGCCTCTCGTGCCCTGCAGCTGGGGGGAGGCAGGCTTTTTTTGCCCCCGGTGGGCTAGCAAGCGTCGCCGGGGGTTTTTTGCCTGCCTCTGCAGCACTGAGCACCGGCCCCTTGCCAGGCCTGCTTTGGGCCCCTTTGGCCAGGTGCCTGCTGCTCACGCTCCACGAAGGTGGCCCTCGTGCCCCGCGTCCGGGGGGAGGAAGCTTTCTAGACTCCCAGGGCGGGCCCCAAGGGAGGCCCGCGGGGGTGTCTTCTTGTCCTCTGTGGCACTGAGCACAGCCCCTTGTCAGGGCTCCGTTTCCCCAGGGTTTCTTGCTTGGGCAAAACAGCCGGTGCTCGGAAGGGCTCCAGCCTTGCTGCAGCAATACACGCGCAGGGCAGGCACGAGAGCCCTTTTCCCGCATCGCTGGCCCAGAAGCACCGTGGCGGAGCAAGTTTTGGAAGGCCAAAAGGATGCTTATCATCGGCCGGTGTCATACTTTGGAAAATAATCCCACGGTTGCACCCACCTCCTCTTCTTCTTCTTCTTCTTCTCGTTTGTTTGTGTGTGGTGGGTACCGCTGCTCCTAGTTCAAGTTCTCCCTCTTGGGAGAGGACCCGGGACTGCTTGGCCTGTATTCCTGCTGCTGCTTTCTGTGGCTCTGTGGCTTTCCCTTGCCATAAAATAACATGAAAGAACATAAAATACCAAAGTATAACGAAACATGACATAACATAACGTATTACAAAATAACGCAGCCAAACACAACAGAACCAAACATAACATAACCATAAGCATAACATAACCATAACATAAAAAACCCGATAAAATAAACATAACATTCCATTACATCAGATTAGACAAAGTTACATTAAAAAACCAAACATAAAACATAAGACAAGAAAACCCAAAACCTTCAGAAGAGAAGAGAAGGTAAAAGGAAAGAAAAAGGAAAGGAGAAAGGAAAGGAACAGAAGGAAAGGAAAGGAAAGGAAAGGAAAGGAAAGGAAAGGAAAGGAAAGGAAAGGAAAGGGAAAAAGAGAAGGAAGAGGAGAAAAGAAGATAGGAGAAGAAAAGAGAACAAAAGAAAGAAGAAAAGAGAAGAAAAGAGAAGAAACGAAAAAAGAAAAAAGAGAAGAGAAGAGAAGAGAAGAGAGAATCAAAGGAAGGACAGGAAAGAAAAGAAAAGAAAAAAGAACCAAAAGGAAAAGAAAAGAATTCTCTTTTGTATAAAGTAACATAAGAGAAGATACCATACCGTACCATACCATACCATACTGAAGAAAAGGATAGGAATAGACTCAAGGCAAAGGCAAAGGCAAAGGCAAGGCAAGGGAAGGTAAGGTAATTATTCAGAATTATTACATAGTATTACGTAATATAAATAACGTAAAATAAACAAATAACATAACATAATGAACAGAACAGAATGGAAAAAGAAAAAGAAAAGAAAAAGCAAAGCAAAGAAGAGAAGAAAAGGATTCAGAAAAATAACATAGCATCATGTAAAGTAATGTGACATAGAATAACAGACAAAGCAAAGCAGAGAAAGCAAAGCAAGAGAAAATAATAACAAGACAAATGGATTCCATAAAAATACATACCATACCATACCATACCATACCACCACATTACATTATATTATAGTAAAATACATAAGAAAATGAAACATAAAATAGAGTCTAATGTAAGACAACAAAAGAGAAGAGAAGAGAAGAGAAGAGAAGAGAAGAGAAGAGAAGAGAAGAGAAGAGAATGAAAGGAAGAAAAGAAAAGAGAACCTAAAAGAAAAGAAAAGAATTCTCTTTCATATACAGTAACAGAAGAGATGATACTATTCCATACCAAAGAAAAGGAAAGGAAAGGAATAGAGTCAAAGCAAAGGAAAGCGAAGCAAAGCAAACCGAAGCAAAGCAAAAGCAAAGCGAAGCAAAGCAAAGCAAAGCAAAAGCAAAGCAAAGCAAAGCAAAGGAAAGAGAAAAGAAAAAAGATTATTTGGAATTATTACATAATATTAGGTAATATAAAAGAACGTAAAACAAACAAATAACATAACATAATGAACAGAATGGAAAAAGAAAAAGAAAAGAAAAAGCAAAGCAAAGCAGAGAAGAAAAGGATTCAGAAAAATAACATAGCATCATGTAAAGTGATGTAACATAGAATAACAGAAAAAGCAAAGCAGAGCAAAGCAAAGCAAGAGAAAATAATAAGAAGACAAATGGATTCCATAAAAATACATACCATACCATACCATACTACCGCATTACATTATATTATAATAAAAAACATAAGAAAATGAAACATAAAATAGAGTCTAATATAAGACAACAAAAGAGAAGAGAAGAGAAGAGAAGAGAAGAGAAGAGAAGAGAAGAGAAGAGAAGAGAAGGAAAGAAAAGAGAACCTAAAAGAAAAGAAAAGAATTCTCTTTCATATACAGTAACAGAAGAGACGATACCATACCATACCAAAGAAAAGGAAAGGAAAGGAATAGAGTCAAAGCAAAGGAAAAGCAAAGCAAAGCAAAGCAAAGCGAAGCAAAGCAAAGCGAAGCAAAGCAAAAGCAAAGCAAAGCAAAAACAAAGCAAAGCAAAACAAAGCAAAGCGAAAAGAAAAGAAAAGAAAAAAGATTATTTGGA
This sequence comes from Grus americana, assembly GCF_028858705.1. NCBI lineage: Eukaryota > Metazoa > Chordata > Aves > Gruiformes > Gruidae > Grus > Grus americana. The sequence goes on along the minus strand of NC_072853.1, from coordinate 110,063,295 downwards.
ATTATTACATAATATTAGGTAATATAAAATAACATAAAACAAACAAATAACATAATGAACAGAACAGAATGGAAAAAGAAAAAGAAAAGAAAAAGCAAAGCAAAGAAGAGAAGAAAAGGATTCAGAAAAATAACATAGCATCATGTAAAGTGATGTAACATAGAATAACAGAAGCAGCAAAGCAGAGCAAAGCAAAGCAAGAGAAAATAATAGACAAGACAAAGGGATTCCGTAAACATACGTAACATAACATATAACATATAACATATAACATATAACATATAAAACACATAACATATAACATATATAACATGTAACATATAACATAAAATATATAACACGTAACATATATATAACATGTAACATGACAGATCATAACATAACATAACGTGGCATAACAAAACATAACATAACATAGCATGACATGACGTGACATATTGTAACATAACATAAAATTTCATAACAATAAAATAGAAAAGAATTAAATAAAACAGAATAAAGACAATTGTGATTTGTGATCTTGAGAGTGTTTTTGGAACTGAATACCCCCTGGAATTTCAGGCAAATTACGGTCTCATCGTTGTTTGACTTCTAGCAAGCACAGGGAATAGAATAGAATAGAACAGAACAGAACAGAACAGAACAGAACAGAACAGTTCAGCTGGAAGGGACCTACACCGACCATCTCGTCCAAGTGCCTGAGCACTTCAGGGCTGACCAAAGGTCAAGCATGGCACTAAGGGTGCTGTGCAAATACCTCTGCAACACTGACCGGCGTGGGGCATGGAGCACCCCGCTCGGAAGCCCGTTCCAGGGTTTGGCAACCCCCTTGGGAAAGAAATGGTTCCGCGTGTCACGTCCGACCCTCCCCTGACGGTCGCAGCTCGGAGCCATTCCCCCGCGCCCTGGCTCTGGGTCCCAGGGAGAAGAGAGCAGCACCTCCCTCTGCACCTCCCCTCCGCAGGAAGCTGGAGAGAACAGTGAGGTCGCTCCTCAGCCCCCTTCTCTCCAAACCAGACAAGCCCAGAGTCCTCAGCCGCTCCTCAGAGGACATGCCTGCCAGCCCCTTCACCACCTTGCTCTGGTGGCCGCCTCCAGACGCTTGCAAGTACCTCCACATCCTTTTGAAAGGCTGGGGCCCAATTTACGGGATTGCATTCCCGCACTGTGATCCGCCCACACCCCCCCCCCCCCACCACGTCCCCCCCCGCCGCTCAAGCAGGGGAACGCGATTAGTGCAGCTCTAGTGAGTTATTGCAGGATGTGCTGTTCCCACCTGCGTTTGCCTTGTCGGGCCCTTTGCAAAGAGGAAAGCATGGCCTTCAAATGCACGGGCTACCGGTTCCTTTTCCAGTGGAGCTCAAACCATCGGTTGCAGCTTACAAATGCCATGGGCTTGGAAATCCTCGCGACTTCAAGCCTGTCTTTCTGCTACGCACCCTCTGGGCAGGGGCCCTCCTGGCCAGGGAATTTGTCTCTGGCCTCCCTCTGCCTGCTGAGCCTTCAGAGCCACGTGCAAGGACACAGGCAAAGGCCTGTCTGGTCACACGGAGCTTGCCCCCGAATGTGGAGCTTTGTTCACCGAATAGACAGAGTCTGGCAGCTTTCTGCACTCCTTGCACCAGTTTTGCAAACTAAGGACCAAGCGTGTGCTAGGAGATTGTTGTTCCGAGCTTCATTTATTAATGAAAAAACCCAAAGAATGAAGTTCCTCTGTATCTGAGTGACGTCACCAGTCATTTCATCACACCGACATTCTGCGGTAATTTCCGGCGGGCGTCTAAGAAGGAAGCTCTTCAGTCCTCCTTTGCAGCTCTCTCGCAGGCGCGTAGGGACTCATAAAGAGAGGCGGTTGCCCTTTAGCGTCGGATGGCCACCTGGCCAGCCAACTGCTGACCCGCATCGGCATTGTCAGCAACAACCTTCCCCTTCACTAAATGCCTGCAGAAGTCATTGAAAAACTCAGTGGCCTTTAGTTGCACCGCTGGAGAGTAAAGCATACCCCCCCGAGACAGCCCCGGGGTTGTCCTTGGGAGCCGAGTGGCCGGGGAGGCGTCAGGGATGCCCAGCAGCTGTGCCTGCTGCATGGCCACCAAGGGCAGGGACAGCCCCTGGGCCTCCTGGGCACGGGGATTGCCTCGGGGCCAGCACCCCAAAGGCCGGCCGGCCTGCCTTCCTGCCTTCCTTCCTTCCTTCCTTCCTTCCTTCCTTCCTTCCTTCCTTCCTTCCCCGGGGCGGGGCTGCGCATGGGGTCCCCATCACCCTCATGTCACAGTGCCGCCACCACGGCAACGCAGCAGTCACAATGCCCCGGGGCAGGATAAAAGGGAGCAGCCTCCCGTGTGCCACTGCCAGAGCTGGCCCGGGGACAGCCCAAAGACCTCCGAGTGGGGGTCCTTAAGGAGCCGGTGGAATTGGTTGGAGGGGGCTGGGTGAGGACCCCCCTGCGGGGGCAGGACGAGGCTGATGGAGGTTCCTGAGGAGCCCTGCAGAGCTGGCCGTCCTCATCCCCTGCGGAGCCAGGGGCAGCAGCAAGTAAAGAAATGGGATGCAGAGATGTTGCCAGGGGTCCCAGGGCAGGCGCGGGAGGGCTTCTTGTCCCCAGAGATCAGGCCAGGGGCCTTTTGCCCCTGAGATGGCTCCAGGCTGAGGGCCGCGAATTAGGGCTTGGGCATCTGCATCTCCCTCCTGGGAGGCGTGGCCAGCCTACCTGTGGGAGGAGGAGGAGGAGGAGGCCGGTCTTGCTCAGGTGCTCAGGGAATAGCCGATCGCCAGCGCCGCTGGGGTCAGGAAGGAATTTTCCCCCGGGGCAGATTGGCACTGGTCCCCGGGGGTTTTTTGCCTTCCTCTGCAGCACTGAGCCAGGACCGCTTGTTGTCAGGGCTCCTCCGCTCCCTTTTGGCTCGGTCACTGCCTGCTGCTCATGCCTGCCCCACGAAGATGGCCTCTCGTGCCCTGCAGCTGGGGGGAGGCAGGCTTTTTTTGCCCCCGGTGGGCTAGCAAGCGTCGCCGGGGGTTTTTTGCCTGCCTCTGCAGCACTGAGCACCGGCCCCTTGCCAGGCCTGCTTTGGGCCCCTTTGGCCAGGTGCCTGCTGCTCACGCTCCACGAAGGTGGCCCTCGTGCCCCGCGTCCGGGGGGAGGAAGCTTTCTAGACTCCCAGGGCGGGCCCCAAGGGAGGCCCGCGGGGGTGTCTTCTTGTCCTCTGTGGCACTGAGCACAGCCCCTTGTCAGGGCTCCGTTTCCCCAGGGTTTCTTGCTTGGGCAAAACAGCCGGTGCTCGGAAGGGCTCCAGCCTTGCTGCAGCAATACACGCGCAGGGCAGGCACGAGAGCCCTTTTCCCGCATCGCTGGCCCAGAAGCACCGTGGCGGAGCAAGTTTTGGAAGGCCAAAAGGATGCTTATCATCGGCCGGTGTCATACTTTGGAAAATAATCCCACGGTTGCACCCACCTCCTCTTCTTCTTCTTCTTCTTCTCGTTTGTTTGTGTGTGGTGGGTACCGCTGCTCCTAGTTCAAGTTCTCCCTCTTGGGAGAGGACCCGGGACTGCTTGGCCTGTATTCCTGCTGCTGCTTTCTGTGGCTCTGTGGCTTTCCCTTGCCATAAAATAACATGAAAGAACATAAAATACCAAAGTATAACGAAACATGACATAACATAACGTATTACAAAATAACGCAGCCAAACACAACAGAACCAAACATAACATAACCATAAGCATAACATAACCATAACATAAAAAACCCGATAAAATAAACATAACATTCCATTACATCAGATTAGACAAAGTTACATTAAAAAACCAAACATAAAACATAAGACAAGAAAACCCAAAACCTTCAGAAGAGAAGAGAAGAGAAGGTAAAAGGAAAGAAAAAGGAAAGGAGAAAGGAAAGGAACAGAAGGAAAGGAAAGGAAAGGAAAGGAAAGGAAAGGAAAGGAAAGGAAAGGAAAGGAAAGGAAAGGAAAGGGAAAAAGAGAAGGAAGAGGAGAAAAGAAGATAGGAGAAGAAAAGAGAACAAAAGAAAGAAGAAAAGAGAAGAAAAGAGAAGAAACGAAAAAAGAAAAAAGAGAAGAGAAGAGAAGAGAGAATCAAAGGAAGGACAGGAAAGAAAAGAAAAGAAAAAAGAACCAAAAGGAAAAGAAAAGAATTCTCTTTTGTATAAAGTAACATAAGAGAAGATACCATACCGTACCATACCATACCATACTGAAGAAAAGGATAGGAATAGACTCAAGGCAAAGGCAAAGGCAAAGGCAAGGCAAGGGAAGGTAAGGTAATTATTCAGAATTATTACATAGTATTACGTAATATAAATAACGTAAAATAAACAAATAACATAACATAATGAACAGAACAGAATGGAAAAAGAAAAAGAAAAGAAAAAGCAAAGCAAAGAAGAGAAGAAAAGGATTCAGAAAAATAACATAGCATCATGTAAAGTAATGTGACATAGAATAACAGACAAAGCAAAGCAGAGAAAGCAAAGCAAGAGAAAATAATAACAAGAAAAATGGATTCCATAAAAATACATACCATACCATACCATACCACCACATTACATTATAGTAAAATACATAAGAAAATGAAACATAAAATAGTCTAATGTAAGACAACAAAAGAGAGAAGAGAAGAGAAGAGAAGAGAAGAGAAGAGAAGAGAAGAGAAGAGAAGAGAAGAGAATGAAAGGAAGAAAAGAAAAGAGAACCTAAAAGAAAAGAAAAGAATTCTCTTTCATATACAGTAACAGAAGAGACGATACTATTCCATACCAAAGAAAAGGAAAGGAAAGGAATAGAGTCAAAGCAAAGGAAAGCGAAGCAAAGCAAACCGAAGCAAAGCAAAAGCAAAGCGAAGCAAAGCAAAGCAAAGCAAAAGCAAAGCAAAGCAAAGCAAAGGAAAGAGAAAAGAAAAAAGATAATTTGGAATTATTACATAATATTAGGTAATATAAAAGAACGTAAAACAAACAAATAACATAACATAATGAACAGAATGGAAAAAGAAAAAGAAAAGAAAAAGCAAAGCAAAGAAGAGAAGAAAAGGATTCAGAAAAATAACATAGCATCATGTAAAGTGATGTAACATAGAATAACAGAAAAAGCAAAGCAGAGCAAAGCAAAGCAAGAGAAAATAATAAGAAGACAAATGGATTCCATAAAAATACATACCATACCATACCATACTACCGCATTACATTATATTATAATAAAAAACATAAGAAAATGAAACATAAAATAGAGTCTAATATAAGACAACACAAAAGAGAAGAGAAGAGAAGAGAAGAGAAGAGAAGAGAAGAGAAGAGAAGGAAAGAATAGAGAACCTAAAAGAAAAGAAAAGAATTCTCTTTCATATACAGTAACAGAAGAGACGATACCATACCATACCAAAGAAAAGGAAAGGAAAGGAATAGAGTCAAAGCAAAGGAAAAGCAAAGCAAAGCAAAGCAAAGCGAAGCAAAGCAAAAGCAAAGCAAAGCAAAAGCAAAGCAAAGCAAAGCAAAGCAAAGAGAAAAGAAAAGAAAAGAAAAAAGATTATTTGGAATTATTACATAATATTAGGTAATATAAAATAACGTAAAACAAACAAATAACATAATGAACAGAACAGAATGGAAAAAGAAAAAGAAAAGAAAAAGCAAAGCAAAGAAGAGAAGAAAAGGATTCAGAAAAATAACATAGCATCATGTAAAGTGATGTAACATAGAATAACAGAAGCAGCAAAGCAGAGCAAAGCAAAGCAAGAGAAAATAATAGACAAGACAAAGGGATTCCGTAAACATACGTAACATAACATATAACATATAACATATAACATATAAAACACATAACATATAACATATATAACATGTAACATATAACATAAAATATATAACACGTAACATATATATAACATGTAACATGACAGATCATAACATAACATAACGTGGCATAACAAAACATAACATAACATAGCATGACATGACGTGACATATTGTAACATAACATAAAATTTCATAACAATAAAATAGAAAAGAATTAAATAAAACAGAATAAAGACAATTGTGATTTGTGATCTTGAGAGTGTTTTTGGAACTGAATACCCCCTGGAATTTCAGGCAAATTACGGTCTCATCGTTGTTTGACTTCTAGCAAGCACAGGGAATAGAATAGAATAGAACAGAACAGAACAGAACAGAACAGAACAGTTCAGCTGGAAGGGACCTACACCGACCATCTCGTCCAAGTGCCTGAGCACTTCAGGGCTGACCAAAGGTCAAGCATGGCACTAAGGGTGCTGTGCAAATACCTCTGCAACACTGACCGGCGTGGGGCATGGAGCACCCCGCTCGGAAGCCCGTTCCAGGGTTTGGCAACCCCCTTGGGAAAGAAATGGTTCCGCGTGTCACGTCCGACCCTCCCCTGACGGTCGCAGCTCGGAGCCATTCCCCCGCGCCCTGGCTCTGGGTCCCAGGGAGAAGAGAGCAGCACCTCCCTCTGCACCTCCCCTCCGCAGGAAGCTGGAGAGAACAGTGAGGTCGCTCCTCAGCCCCCTTCTCTCCAAACCAGACAAGCCCAGAGTCCTCGGCCGCTCCTCAGAGGACATGCCTGCCAGCCCCTTCGCCACCTTGCTCTGGTGGCCGCCTCCAGACGCTTGCAAGTACCTCCACATCCTTTTGAAAGGCTGGGGCCCAATTTACGGGATTGCATTCCCGCACTGTGATCCGCCCACACCCCCCCCCCCCCCCACCACGTCCCCCCCCGCCGCTCAAGCAGGGGAACGCGATTAGTGCAGCTCTAGTGAGTTATTGCAGGATGTGCTGTTCCCACCTGCGTTTGCCTTGTCGGGCCCTTTGCAAAGAGGAAAGCATGGCCTTCAAATGCACGGGCTACCGGTTCCTTTTCCAGTGGAGCTCAAACCATCGGTTGCAGCTTACAAATGCCATGGGCTTGGAAATCCTCGCGACTTCAAGCCTGTCTTTCTGCTACGCACCCTCTGGGCAGGGGCCCTCCTGGCCAGGGAATTTGTCTCTGGCCTCCCTCTGCCTGCTGAGCCTTCAGAGCCACGTGCAAGGACACAGGCAAGGGCCTGTCTGGTCACACGGAGCTTGCCCCCCAATGTGGAGCTTTGTTCACCGAATAGACAGAGTCTGGCAGCTTTCTGCACTCCTTGCACCAGTTTTGCAAACTAAGGACCAAGCGTGTGCTAGGAGATTGTTGTTCCGAGCTTCATTTATTAATGAAAAAACCCAAAGAATGAAGTTCCTCTGTATCTGAGTGACGTCACCAGTCATTTCATCACACCGACATTCTGCGGTAATTTCCGGCGGGCGTCTAAGAAGGAAGCTCTTCAGTCCTCCTTTGCAGCTCTCTCGCAGGCGCGTAGGGACTCATAAAGAGAGGCGGTTGCCCTTTAGCGTCGGATGGCCGCCTGGCCAGCCAACTGCTGACCCGCATCGGCATTGTCAGCAACAACCTTCCCCTTCACTAAATGCCTGCAGAAGTCATTGAAAAACTCAGTGGCCTTTAGTCGCACCGCTGGAGAGTAAAGCATACCCCCCCGAGACAGCCCCGGGGTTGTCCTTGGGAGCCGAGTGGCCGGGGAGGCGTCAGGGACGCCCAGCAGCTGTGCCTGCTGCATGGCCACCAAGGGCAGGGACAGCCCCTGGGCCTCCTGGGCACGGGGATTGCCTCTGGGCCAGCACCCCAAAGGCCGGCCGGCCGGCCTGCCTTCCTTCCTTCCTTCCTTCCTTCCTTCCTTCCTTCCTTCCTTCCTTCCTTCCCCGGGGCGGGGCTGCGCATGGGGTCCCCATCACCCCCATGTCACAGTGCCGCCACCACGGCAACGCAGCAGTCACAATGCCCCGGGGCAGGATAAAAGGGAGCAGCCTCCCGTGTGCCACTGCCAGAGCTGGCCCGGGGACAGCCCAAAGACCTCCGAGTGGGGGTCCTTAAGGAGCCGGTGGAATTGGTTGGAGGGGGCTGGGTGAGGACCCCCCTGCGGGGGCAGGACGAGGCTGATGGAGGTTCCTGAGGAGCCCTGCAGAGCTGGCCGTCCTCATCCCCTGCGGAGCCAGGGGCAGCAGCAAGTAAAGAAATGGGATGCAGAGATGTTGCCAGGGGTCCCAGGGCAGGCGCGGGAGGGCTTCTTGTCCCCAGAGATCAGGCCAGGGGCCTTTTGCCCCTGAGATGGCTCCAGGCTGAGGGCCGCGAATTAGGGCTTGGGCATCTGCATCTCCCTCCTGGGAGGCGTGGCCAGCCTACCTGTGGGAGGAGGAGGAGGAGGAGGCCGGTCTTGCTCAGGTGCTCAGGGAATAGCCGATCGCCAGCACCGCTGGGGTCAGGAAGGAATTTTCCCCCGGGGCAGATTGGCACTGGTCCCCGGGGGTTTTTTGCCTTCCTCTGCAGCACTGAGCCAGGACCGCTTGTTGTCAGGGCTCCTCCGCTCCCTTTTGGCTCGGTCACTGCCTGCTGCTCATGCCTGCCCCACGAAGATGGCCTCTCGTGCCCTGCAGCTGGGGGGAGGCAGGCTTTTTTTGCCCCCGGTGGGCTAGCAAGCGTCGCCGGGGGTTTTTTGCCTGCCTCTGCAGCACTGAGCGCCGGCCCCTTGCCAGGCCTGCTTTGGGCCCCTTTGGCCAGGTGCCTGCTGCTCACGCTCCACGAAGGTGGCCCTCGTGCCCCGCCTCCGGGGGGAGGAAGCTTTCTAGACTCCCAGGGCGGGCCCCAAGGGAGGCCCGCGGGGGTGTCTTCTTGTCCTCTGTGGCACTGAGCACAGCCCCTTGTCAGGGCTCCGTTTCCCCAGGGTTTCTTGCTTGGGCAAAACAGCCGGTGCTCGGAAGGGCTCCAGCCTTGCTGCAGCAATGCACGCGCAGGGCAGGCACGAGAGCCCTTTTCCCGCATCGCTGGCCCAGAAGCACCGTGGCGGAGCAAGTTTTGGAAGGCCAAAAGGATGCTTATCATCGGCCGGTGTCATACTTTGGAAAATAATCCCACGGTTGCACCCACGTCCTCTTCTTCTTCTTCTTCTTCTCGTTTGTTTGTGTGTGGTGGGTACCGCTGCTCCTAGTTCAAGTTCTCCCTCTTGGGAGAGGACCCGGGACTGCTTGGCCTGTATTCCTGCTGCTGCTTTCTGTGGCTCTGTGGCTTTCCCTTGCCATAAAATAACATGAAAGAACATAAAATACCAAAGTATAACGAAACATGACATAACATAACGTATTACAAAATAACGCAGCCAAACACAACAGAACCAAACATAACATAACCATAAGCATAACATAACCATAACATAAAAAACCCGATAAAATAAACATAACATTCCATTACATCAGATTAGACAAAGTTACATTAAAAAACCAAACATAAAACATAAGACAAGAAAACCCAAAACCTTCAGAAGAGAAGAGAAGAGAAGAGAAGGTAAAAGGAAAGAAAAAGGAAAGGAGAAAGGAAAGGAACAGAAGGAAAGGAAAGGAAAGGAAAGGAAAGGAAAGGAAAGGAAAGGAAAGGGAAAAAGAGAAGGAAGAGGAGAAAAGAAGATAGGAGAAGAAAAGAGAACAAAAGAAAGAAGAAAAGAGAAGAAAAGAGAAGAAACGAAAAAAGAAAAAAGAGAAGAGAAGAGAAGAGAGAATCAAAGGAAGGACAGGAAAGAAAAGAAAAGAAAAAAGAACCAAAAGGAAAAGAAAAGAATTCTCTTTTGTATAAAGTAACATAAGAGAAGATACCATACCGTACCATACCATACCATACTGAAGAAAAGGATAGGAATAGACTCAAGGCAAAGGCAAAGGCAAAGGCAAGGCAAGGGAAGGTAAGGTAATTATTCAGAATTATTACATAGTATTACGTAATATAAATAACGTAAAATAAACAAATAACATAACATAATGAACAGAACAGAATGGAAAAAGAAAAAGAAAAGAAAAAGCAAAGCAAAGAAGAGAAGAAAAGGATTCAGAAAAATAACATAGCATCACGTAAAGTAATGTGACATAGAATAACAGACAAAGCAAAGCAGAGAAAGCAAAGCAAGAGAAAATAATAACAAGACAAATGGATTCCATAAAAATACATACCATACCATACCATACCATACCACATTACATTATAGTAAAATACATAAGAAAATGAAACATAAAATAGAGTCTAATGTAAGACAACAAAAGAGAAGAGAAGAGAAGAGAAGAGAAGAGAAGAGAAGAGAAGAGAAGAGAAGAGAATGAAAGGAAGAAAAGAAAAGAGAACCTAAAAGAAAAGAAAAGAATTCTCTTTCATATACAGTAACAGAAGAGATGATACTATTCCATACCAAAGAAAAGGAAAGGAAAGGAATAGAGTCAAAGCAAAGGAAAGCGAAGCAAAGCAAACCGAAGCAAAGCAAAAGCGAAGCGAAGCAAAGCAAAGCAAAGCAAAAGCAAAGCAAAGCAAAGCAAAGCAAAGGAAAGAGAAAAGAAAGATTATTTGGAATTATTACATAATATTAGGTAATATAAAAGAACGTAAAACAAACAAATAACATAACATAATGAACAGAATGGAAAAAGAAAAAGAAAAAGCAAAGCAAAGAAGAGAAGAAAAGGATTCAGAAAAATAACATAGCATCATGTAAAGTGATGTAACATAGAATAACAGAAGCAGCAAAGCAGAGCAAAGCAAAGCAAGAGAAAATAATAACAAGACAAATGGATTCCATAAAAATACATACCATACCATACCATACTACCGCATTACATTATATTATAATAAAAAACATAAGAAAATGAAACATAAAATAGAGTCTAATATAAGACAACAAAAGAGAAGAGAAGAGAAGAGAAGAGAAGAGAAGAGAAGAGAAGAGAAGAGAAGAGAAGGAAAGAAAAGAGAACCTAAAAGAAAAGAAAAGAATTCTCTTTCATATACAGTAACAGAAGAGACGATACCATACCATTCCAAAGAAAAGGAAAGGAAAGGAATAGAATCAAAGCAAAGGAAAAGCAAAGCAAAGCAAAGCGAAGCAAAGCAAAGCGAAGCAAAGCAAAAGCAAAGCAAAGCAAAGCAAAGCAAAGCAAAAGCAAAGCAAAGCAAAGCAAAGAGAAAAGAAAAGAAAAGAAAAAAGATTATTTGGAATTATTACATAATATTAGGTAATATAAAATAACATAAAACAAACAAATAACATAATGAACAGAACAGAATGGAAAAAGAAAAAGAAAAGAAAAAGCAAAGCAAAGAAGAGAAGAAAAGGATTCAGAAAAATAACATAGCATCATGTAAAGTGATGTAACATAGAATAACAGAAGCAGCAAAGCAGAGCAAAGCAAAGCAAGAGAAAATAATAGACAAGACAAAGGGATTCCGTAAACATACGTAACATAACATATAACATATATAACACATAACATATAACATACATAACACGTAACATATAACATAAAATATATAACACGTAACATATAATATATATAACATGTAACATGACAGATCATAACATAACGTGGCATAACAAAACATAACATAACATAGCATGACATGACGTGACATATTGTAACATAACATAAAATTTCATAACAATAAAATAGAAAAGAATTAAATAAAACAGAATAAAGACAATTGTGATTTGTGATCTTGAGAGTGTTTTTGGAACTGAATACCCCCTGGAATTTCAGGCAAATTACGGTCTCATCGTTGTTTGACTTCTAGCAAGCACAGGGAATAGAATAGAATAGAATAGAATAGAATAGAATAGAACAGAACAGAACAGAACAGAACAGAACAGAACAGAACACTTCAGCTGGAAGGGACCTACACCGACCATCTCGTCCAAGTGCCTGAGCACTTCAGGGCTGACCAAAGGTCAAGCATGGCACTAAGGGTGCTGTGCAAATACCTCTGCAACACTGACCGGCGTGGGGCATGGAGCACCCCGCTCGGAAGCCTGTTCCAGGGTTTGGCAACCCCCTTGGGAAAGAAATGGTTCCGCGTGTCACGTCCGACCCTCCCCTGACGGTCGCAGCTCGGAGCCATTCCCCCGCGCCCTGGCTCTGGGTCCCAGGGAGAAGAGAGCAGCACCTCCCTCTGCACCTCCCCTCCGCAGGAAGCTGGAGAGAGCAGTGAGGTCGCCCCTCAGCCCCCTTCTCTCCAAACTAGACAAGCCCAGGGTCCTCAGCTGCTCCTCAGAGGACATGCCTGCCAGCCCCTTCGCCACCTTGCTCTGGTGGCCGCCTCCAGACGCTTGCAAGTACCTCCACATCCTTTTGAAAGGCTGGGGCCCAATTTACGGGATTGCATTCCCGCACTGTGATCCGCCCACACCCCCCCCCCCCCCACCACGTCCCCCCCCCGCCGCTCAAGCAGGGGAACGCGATTAGTGCAGCTCTAGTGAGTTATTGCAGGATGTGCTGTTCCCACCTGCGTTTGCCTTGTCGGGCCCTTTGCAAAGAGGAAAGCATGGCCTTCAAATGCACGGGCTACCGGTTCCTTTTCCAGTGGAGCTCAAACCATCGGTTGCAGCTTACAAATGCCATGGGCTTGGAAATCCTCGCGACTTCAAGCCTGTCTTTCTGCTACGCACCCTCTGGGCAGGGGCCCTCCTGGCCAGGGAATTTGTCTCTGGCCTCCCTCTGCCTGCTGAGCCTTCAGAGCCACGTGCAAGGACACAGGCAAAGGCCTGTCTGGTCACACGGAGCTTGCCCCCCAATGTGGAGCTTTGTTCACCGAATAGACAGAGTCTGGCAGCTTTCTGCACTCCTTGCACCAGTTTTGCAAACTAAGGACCAAGCGTGTGCTAGGAGACTGTTGTTCCGAGCTTCATTTATTAATGAAAAAACCCAAAGAATGAAGTTCCTCTGTATCTGAGTGACGTCACCAGTCATTTCATCACACCGACATTCTGCGGTAATTTCCGGCGGGCGTCTAAGAAGGAAGCTCTTCAGTCCTCCTTTGCAGCTCTCTCGCAGGCGCGTAGGGACTCATAAAGAGAGGCGGTTGCCCTTTAGCGTCGGATGGCCGCCTGGCCAGCCAACTGCTGACCCGCATCGGCATTGTCAGCAACAACCTTCCCCTTCACTAAATGCCTGCAGAAGTCATTGAAAAACTCAGTGGCCTTTAGTCGCACCGCTGGAGAGTAAAGCATACCCCCCCGAGACAGCCCCGGGGTTGTCCTTGGGAGCCGAGTGGCCGGGGAGGCGTCAGGGACGCCCAGCAGCTGTGCCTGCTGCATGGCCACCAAGGGCAGGGACAGCCCCTGGGCCTCCTGGGCACGGGGATTGCCTCGGGGCCAGCACCCCAAAGGCCGGCCTGCCTTCCTTCCTTCCTTCCTTCCTTCCTTCCTTCCTTCCTTCCTTCCTTCCCCGGGGCGGGGCTGCGCATGGGGTCCCCATCACCCCCATGTCACAGTGCCGCCACCACGGCAACGCAGCAGTCACAATGCCCCGGGGCAGGATAAAAGGGAGCAGCCTCCCGTGTGCCACTGCCAGAGCTGGCCCGGGGACAGCCCAAAGACCTCTGAGTGGGGGTCCTTAAGGAGCCGGTGGAATTGGTTGGAGGGGGCTGGGTGAGGACCCCCCTGCGGGGGCAGGACGAGGCTGATGGAGGTTCCTGAGGAGCCCTGCAGAGCTGGCCGTCCTCATCCCCTGCGGAGCCAGGGGCAGCAGCAAGTAAAGAAATGGGATGCAGAGATGTTGCCAGGGGTCCCAGGGCAGGTGCAGGAGGGCTTCTTGTCCCCAGAGATCAGGCCAGGGGCCTTTTGCCCCTGAGATGGCTCCAGGCTGAGGGCCGCGAATTAGGGCTTGGGCATCTCCCTCCTGGGAGGCGTGGCCAGCCTGTGGGAGGAGGAGGAGGAGGAGGCCGGTCTTGCTCAGGTGCTCAGGGAATAGCCGATCGCCAGCACTGCTGGGGTCAGGAAGGAATTTTCCCCCGGGGCAGATTGGCACTGGTCCCCGGGGGTTTTTTTGCCTTCCTCTGCAGCACTGAGCCAGGACCGCTTGTTGTCAGGGCTCCTCTGCTCCCTTTTGGCTCGGTCACTGCCTGCTGCTCATGCCTGCCCCACGAAGATGGCCTCTCGTGCCCTGCAGCTGGGGGGAGGCAGGCTTTTTTTGCCCCCGGTGGGCTAGCAAGCGTCGCCGGGGGTTTTTTGCCTGCCTCTGCAGCACTGAGCACCGGCCCCTTGCCAGGCCTGCTTTGGGCCCCTTTGGCCAGGTGCCTGCTGCTCACGCTCCACGAAGGTGGCCCTCGTGCCCCGCGTCCGGGGGGAGGAAGCTTTCTAGACTCCCAGGGCGGGCCCCAAGGGAGGCCCGCGGGGGTGTCTTCTTGTCCTCTGTGGCACTGAGCACAGCCCCTTGTCAGGGCTCCGTTTCCCCAGGGTTTCTTGCTTGGGCAAAACAGCCGGTGCTCGGAAGGGCTCCAGCCTTGCTGCAGCAATACACGCGCAGGGCAGGCACGAGAGCCCTTTTCCCGCATCGCTGGCCCAGAAGCACCGTGGCGGAGCAAGTTTTGGAAGGCCAAAAGGATGCTTATCATCGGCCGGTGTCATACTTTGGAAAATAATCCCACGGTTGCACCCACCTCCTCTTCTTCTTCTTCTTCTTCTCGTTTGTTTGTGTGTGGTAGGTACCGCTGCTCCTAGTTCAAGTTCTCCCTCTTGGGAGAGGACCCGGGACTGCTTGGCCTGTATTCCTGCTGCTGCTTTCTGTGGCTCTGTGGCTTTCCCTTGCCATAAAATAACATGAAAGAACATAAAATACCAAAGTATAACGAAACATGACATAACATAACGTATTACAAAATAACGCAGCCAAACACAACAGAACCAAACATAACATAACCATAAGCATAACATAACCATAACATAAAAAACCCGATAAAATAAACATAACATTCCATTACATCAGATTAGACAAAGTTACATTAAAAAACCAAACATAAAACATAAGACAAGAAAACCCAAAACCTTCAGAAGAGAAGAGAAGAGAAGAGAAGGTAAAAGGAAAGAAAAAGGAAAGGAGAAAGGAAAGGAACAGAAGGAAAGGAAAGGAAAGGAAAGGAAAGGAAAGGAAAGGAAAGGAAAGGAAAGGGAAAAAGAGAAGGAAGAGGAGAAAAGAAGATAGGAGAAGAAAAGAGAACAAAAGAAAGAAGAAAAGAGAAGAAAAGAGAAGAAACGAAAAAAGAAAAAAGAGAAGAGAAGAGAAGAGAGAATCAAAGGAAGGACAGGAAAGAAAAGAAAAAAGAACCAAAAGGAAAAGAAAAGAATTCTCTTTTGTATAAAGTAACATAAGAGAAGATACCATACCGTACCATACCATACCATACTGAAGAAAAGGATAGGAATAGACTCAAGGCAAAGGCAAAGGCAAAGGCAAGGCAAGGGAAGGTAAGGTAATTATTCAGAATTATTACATAGTATTACGTAATATAAATAACGTAAAATAAACAAATAACATAACATAATGAACAGAACAGAATGGAAAAAGAAAAAGAAAAGAAAAAGCAAAGCAAAGAAGAGAAGAAAAGGATTCAGAAAAATAACATAGCATCACGTAAAGTAATGTGACATAGAATAACAGACAAAGCAAAGCAGAGAAAGCAAAGCAAGAGAAAATAATAAGACAAATGGATTCCATAAAAATACATACCATACCATACCATACCATACCACCACATTACATTATAGTAAAATACATAAGAAAATGAAACATAAAATAGAGTCTAATGTAAGACAACAAAAGAGAAGAGAAGAGAAGAGAAGAGAAGAGAAGAGAAGAGAAGAGAAGAGAAGAGAAGAGAATGAAAGGAAGAAAAGAAAAGAGAACCTAAAAGAAAAGAAAAGAATTCTCTTTCATATACAGTAACAGAACAGATGATACTATTCCATACCAAAGAAAAGGAAAGGAAAGGAATAGAGTCAAAGCAAAGGAAAGCGAAGCAAAGCAAACCGAAGCAAAGCAAAAGCGAAGCGAAGCGAAGCAAAGCAAAGCAAAGCAAAAGCAAAGCAAAGCAAAGCAAAGGAAAGAGAAAAGAAAAAAGATTATTTGGAATTATTACATAATATTAGGTAATATAAAATAACGTAAAACAAACAAATAACATAACATAATGAACAGAATGGAAAAAGAAAAAGAAAAAGCAAAGCAAAGAAGAGAAGAAAAGGATTCAGAAAAATAACATAGCATCATGTAAAGTGATGTAACATAGAATAACAGAAGCAGCAAAGCAGAGCAAAGCAAAGCAAGAGAAAATAATAACAAGACAAATGGATTCCATAAAAATACATACCATACCATACCATACTACCGCATTACATTATATTATAATAAAAAACATAAGAAAATGAAACATAAAATAGAGTCTAATATAAGACAACAAAAGAGAAGAGAAGAGAAGAGAAGAGAAGAGAAGAGAAGAGAACCTAAAAGAAAAGAAAAGAATTCTCTTTCATATACAGTAACAGAAGAGACGATACCATACCATTCCAAAGAAAAGGAAAGGAAAGGAATAGAATCAAAGCAAAGGAAAAGCAAAGCAAAGCAAAGCGAAGCAAAGCAAAGCAAAGCAAAGCAAAAGCAAAGCAAAGCAAAGCAAAGCAAAGCAAAAGCAAAGCAAAGCAAAGCAAAGAGAAAAGAAAAGAAAAGAAAAAAGATTATTTGGAATTATTACATAATATTAGGTAATATAAAATAACATAAAACAAACAAATAACATAATGAACAGAACAGAATGGAAAAAGAAAAAGAAAAGAAAAAGCAAAGCAAAGAAGAGAAGAAAAGGATTCAGAAAAATAACATAGCATCATGTAAAGTGATGTAACATAGAATAACAGAAGCAGCAAAGCAGAGCAAAGCAAAGCAAGAGAAAATAATAGACAAGACAAAGGGATTCCGTAAACATACGTAACATAACATATAACATATATA
This sequence comes from Grus americana, assembly GCF_028858705.1. Lineage (NCBI taxonomy): Eukaryota > Metazoa > Chordata > Aves > Gruiformes > Gruidae > Grus > Grus americana. The sequence goes on along the minus strand of NC_072853.1, from coordinate 110,046,425 downwards.
ACACATAACATATAACATACATAACACGTAACATATAACATAAAATATATAACACGTAACATATAATATATATAACATGTAACATGACAGATCATAACATAACGTGGCATAACAAAACATAACATAACATAGCATGACATGACGTGACATATTGTAACATAACATAAAATTTCATAACAATAAAATAGAAAAGAATTAAATAAAACAGAATAAAGACAATTGTGATTTGTGATCTTGAGAGTGGTTTTGGAACTGAATACCCCCTGGAATTTCAGGCAAATTACGGTCTCATCGTTGTTTGACTTCTAGCAAGCACAGGGAATAGAATAGAATAGAATAGAATAGAATAGAATAGAACAGAACAGAACAGAACAGAACACTTCAGGTGGAAGGGACCTACACCGACCATCTCGTCCAAGTGCCTGAGCACTTCAGGGCTGACCAAAGGTCAAGCACGGCACTAAGGGTGCTGTGCAAATGCCTCTGCAACACTGACCGGCGTGGGGCATGGAGCACCCCGCTCGGAAGCCTGTTCCAGGGTTTGGCAACCCCCTTGGGAAAGAAATGGTTCCGCGTGTCACGTCCGACCCTCCCCTGACGGTCGCAGCTCGGAGCCATTCCCCCGCGCCCTGGCTCTGGGTCCCAGGGAGAAGAGAGCAGCACCTCCCTCTGCACCTCCCCTCCGCAGGAAGCTGGAGAGAGCAGTGAGGTCGCCCCTCAGCCCCCTTCTCTCCAAACCAGACAAGCCCAGAGCCCTCAGCCGCTCCTCAGAGGACATGCCTGCCAGCCCCTTCGCCACCTTGCTCTGGTGGCCGCCTCCAGACGCTTGCAAGTACCTCCACATCCTTTTGAAAGGCTGGGGCCCAATTTACGGGATTGCATTCCCGCACTGTGATCCGCCCACACCCCCCCCCCCCCCCACCACGTCCCCCCCCGCCGCTCAAGCAGGGGAACGCGATTAGTGCAGCTCTAGTGAGTTATTGCAGGATGTGCTGTTCCCACCTGCGTTTGCCTTGTCGGGCCCTTTGCAAAGAGGAAAGCATGGCCTTCAAATGCACGGGCTACCGGTTCCTTTTCCAGTGGAGCTCAAACCATCGGTTGCAGCTTACAAATGCCATGGGCTTGGAAATCCTCGCGACTTCAAGCCTGTCTTTCTGCTACGCACCCTCTGGGCAGGGGCCCTCCTGGCCAGGGAATTTGTCTCTGGCCTCCCTCTGCCTGCTGAGCCTTCAGAGCCACGTGCAAGGACACAGGCAAGGGCCTGTCTGGTCACACGGAGCTTGCCCCCCAGTGTGGAGCTTCGTTCACTGAATAGACAGAGTCTGGCAGCTTTCTGCACTCCTTGCACCAGTTTTGCAAACTAAGGACCAAGCGTGTGCTAGGAGATTGTTGTTCCTAGCTTCATTTATTAATGAAAAAACCCAAAGAATGAAGTTCCTCTGTATCTGAGCGATGTCACCAGTCATTTCATCACACCGACATTCTGCGGTAATTTCCGGCGGGCGTCTAAGAAGGAAGCTCTTCAGTCCTCCTTTGCAGCTCTCTCGCAGGCGCGTAGGGACTCATAAAGAGAGGCGGTTGCCCTTTAGTGTCGGATGGCCGCCTGGCCAGCCAACTGCTGACCCGCATCGGCATTGTCAGCAACAACCTTCCCCTTCACTAAATGCCTGCAGAAGTCATTGAAAAACTCAGTGGCCTTTAGTCGCACCGCTGGAGAGTAAAGCATACCCCCCCGAGACAGCCCCGGGGTTGTCCTTGGGAGCCGAGTGGCCGGGGAGGCGTCAGGGACGCCCAGCAGCTGTGCCTGCTGCATGGCCACCAAGGGCAGGGACAGCCCCTGGGCCTCCTGGGCACGGGGATTGCCTCGGGGCCAGCACCCCAAAGGCCGGACGGCCGGCCTGCCTTCCTTCCTTCCTTCCTTCCTTGCTTCCTTCCTTCCTTCCTTCCCCGGGGCGGGGCTGCGCATGGGGTCCCCATCACCCCCATGTCACAGTGCCGCCACCACGGCAACGCAGCAGTCACAATGCCCCGGGGCAGGATAAAAGGGAGCAGCCTCCCGTGTGCCACTGCCAGAGCTGGCCCAGGGACAGCCCAAAGACCTCCGAGTGGGGGTCCTTAAGGAGCCGGTGGAATTGGTTGGAGGGGGCTGGGTGAGGACCCCCCTGCGGGGGCAGGACGAGGCTGATGGAGGTTCCTGAGGAGCCCTGCAGAGCTGGCCGTCCTCATCCCCTGCGGAGCCAGGGGCAGCAGCAAGTAAAGAAATGGGATGCAGAGATGTTGCCAGGGGTCCCAGGGCAGGCGCGGGAGGGCTTCTTGTCCCCAGAGATCAGGCCAGGGGCCTTTTGCCCCTGAGATGGCTCCAGGCTGAGGGCCGCGAATTAGGGCTTGGGCATCTGCATCTCCCTCCTGGGAGGCGTGGCCAGCCTACCTGTGGGAGGAGGAGGAGGAGGAGGCCGGTCTTGCTCAGGTGCTCGGGGAATAGCCGATCGCCAGCACTGCTGGGGTCAGGAAGGAATTTTCCCCCGGGGCAGATTGGCACTGGTCCCCGGGGGTTTTTTGCCTTCCTCTGCAGCACTGAGCCAGGACCGCTTGTTGTCAGGGCTCCTCCGCTCCCTTTTGGCTCGGTCACTGCCTGCTGCTCATGCCTGCCCCACGAAGATGGCCTCTCGTGCCCTGCAGCTGGGGGGAGGCAGGCTTTTTTTGCCCCCGGTGGGCTAGCAAGCGTCGCCGGGGGTTTTTTGCCTGCCTCTGCAGCACTGAGCACCGGCCCCTTGCCAGGCCTGCTTTGGGCCCCTTTGGCCAGGTGCCTGCTGCTCACGCTCCACGAAGGTGGCCCTCGTGCCCCGCGTCCGGGGGGAGGAAGCTTTCTAGACTCCCAGGGCGGGCCCCAAGGGAGGCCCGCGGGGGTGTCTTCTTGTCCTCTGTGGCACTGAGCACAGCCCCTTGTCAGGGCTCCGTTTCCCCAGGGTTTCTTGCTTGGGCAAAACAGCCGGTGCTCGGAAGGGCTCCAGCCTTGCTGCAGCAATACACGCGCAGGGCAGGCACGAGAGCCCTTTTCCCGCATCGCTGGCCCAGAAGCACCGTGGCGGAGCAAGTTTTGGAAGGCCAAAAGGATGCTTATCATCGGCCGGTGTCATACTTTGGAAAATAATCCCACGGTTGCACCCACCTCCTCTTCTTCTTCTTCTCGTTTGTTTGTGTGTGGTGGGTACCGCTGCTCCTAGTTCAAGTTCTCCCTCTTGGGAGAGGACCCGGGACTGCTTGGCCTGTATTCCTGCTGCTGCTTTCTGTGGCTCTGTGGCTTTCCCTTGCCATAAAATAACATGAAAGAACATAAAATACCAAAGTATAACGAAACATGACATAACATAACGTATTACAAAATAACGCAGCCAAACACAACAGAACCAAACATAACATAACCATAAGCATAACATAACCATAACATAAAAAACCCGATAAAATAAACATAACATTCCATTACATCAGATTAGACAAAGTTACATTAAAAAACCAAACATAAAACATAAGACAAGAAAACCCAAAACCTTCAGAAGAGAAGAGAAGAGAAGAGAAGGTAAAAGGAAAGAAAAAGGAAAGGAGAAAGGAAAGGAACAGAAGGAAAGGAAAGGAAAGGAAAGGAAAGGAAAGGAAAGGAAAGGAAAGGAAAGGGAAAAAGAGAAGGAAGAGGAGAAAAGAAGATAGGAGAAGAAAAGAGAACAAAAGAAAGAAGAAAAGAGAAGAGAAGAAACGAAAAAAGAAAAAAGAGAAGAGAAGAGAAGAGAGAATCAAAGGAAGGACAGGAAAGAAAAGAAAAGAAAAAAGAACCAAAAGGAAAAGAAAAGAATTCTCTTTTGTATAAAGTAACATAAGAGAAGATACCATACCGTACCATACCATACCATACTGAAGAAAAGGATAGGAATAGACTCAAGGCAAAGGCAAAGGCAAAGGCAAGGCAAGGGAAGGTAAGGTAATTATTCAGAATTATTACATAGTATTACGTAATATAAATAACGTAAAATAAACAAATAACATAACATAATGAACAGAACAGAATGGAAAAAGAAAAAGAAAAGAAAAAGCAAAGCAAAGAAGAGAAGAAAAGGATTCAGAAAAATAACATAGCATCACGTAAAGTAATGTGACATAGAATAACAGACAAAGCAAAGCAGAGAAAGCAAAGCAAGAGAAAATAATAACAAGACAAATGGATTCCATAAAAATACATACCATACCATACCATACCATACCACCACATTACATTATAGTAAAATACATAAGAAAATGAAACATAAAATAGAGTCTAATGTAAGACAACAAAAGAGAAGAGAAGAGAAGAGAAGAGAAGAGAAGAGAAGAGAAGAGAAGAGAAGAGAATGAAAGGAAGAAAAGAAAAGAGAACCTAAAAGAAAAGAAAAGAATTCTCTTTCATATACAGTAACAGAAGAGATGATACTATTCCATACCAAAGAAAAGGAAAGGAAAGGAATAGAGTCAAAGCAAAGGAAAGCGAAGCAAAGCAAACCGAAGCAAAGCAAAAGCGAAGCGAAGCAAAGCAAAGCAAAGCAAAAGCAAAGCAAAGCAAAGCAAAGGAAAGAGAAAAGAAAAAAGATTATTTGGAATTATTACATAATATTAGGTAATATAAAATAACGTAAAACAAACAAATAACATAACATAATGAACAGAATGGAAAAAGAAAAAGAAAAAGCAAAGCAAAGAAGAGAAGAAAAGGATTCAGAAAAATAACATAGCATCATGTAAAGTGATGTAACATAGAATAACAGAAGCAGCAAAGCAGAGCAAAGCAAAGCAAGAGAAAATAATAGACAAGACAAAGGGATTCCGTAAACATACGTAACATAACATATAACATATATAACACATAACATATAACATACATAACACGTAACATATAACATAAAATATATAACACGTAACATATAATATATATAACATGTAACATGACAGATCATAACATAACGTGGCATAACAAAACATAACATAACATAGCATGACATGACGTGACATATTGTAACATAACATAAAATTTCATAACAATAAAATAGAAAAGAATTAAATAAAACAGAATAAAGACAATTGTGATTTGTGATCTTGAGAGTGGTTTTGGAACTGAATACCCCCTGGAATTTCAGGCAAATTACGGTCTCATCGTTGTTTGACTTCTAGCAAGCACAGGGAATAGAATAGAATAGAATAGAACAGAACAGAACAGAACAGAACAGAACAGAAGAGAACACTTCAGGTGGAAGGGACCTACACCGACCATCTCGTCCAAGTGCCTGAGCACTTCAGGGCTGACCAAAGGTCAAGCATGGCACTAAGGGTGCTGTGCAAATACCTCTGCAACACTGACCGGCGTGGGGCATGGAGCACCCCGCTCGGAAGCCTGTTCCAGGGTTTGGCAACCCCCTTGGGAAAGAAATGGTTCCGCGTGTCACGTCCGACCCTCCCCTGACGGTCGCAGCTCGGAGCCATTCCCCCGCGCCCTGGCTCTGGGTCCCAGGCAGAAGAGAGCAGCACCTCCCTCTGCACCTCCCCTCCGCAGGAAGCTGGAGAGAACAGTGAGGTCGCTCCTCAGCCCCCTTCTCTCCAAACCAGACAAGCCCAGAGTCCTCGGCCGCTCCTCAGAGGACATGCCTGCCAGCCCCTTCGCCACCTTGCTCTGGTGGCCGCCTCCAGACGCTTGCAAGTACCTCCACATCCTTTTGAAAGGCTGGGGCCCAATTTACGGGATTGCATTCCCGCACTGTGATCCGCCCACACCCCCCCCCCCCCCCACCACCACGTCCCCCCCCGCCGCTCAAGCAGGGGAACGCGATTAGTGCAGCTCTAGTGAGTTATTGCAGGATGTGCTGTTCCCACCTGCGTTTGCCTTGTCGGGCCCTTTGCAAAGAGGAAAGCATGGCCTTCAAATGCACGGGCTACCGGTTCCTTTTCCAGTGGAGCTCAAACCATCGGTTGCAGCTTACAAATGCCATGGGCTTGGAAATCCTCGCGACTTCAAGCCTGTCTTTCTGCTACGCACCCTCTGGGCAGGGGCCCTCCTGGCCAGGGAATTTGTCTCTGGCCTCCCTCTGCCTGCTGAGCCTTCAGAGCCACGTGCAAGGACACAGGCAAAGGCCTGTCTGGTCACACGGAGCTTGCCCCCCAGTGTGGAGCTTCGTTCACTGAATAGACAGAGTCTGGCAGCTTTCTGCACTCCTTGCACCAGTTTTGCAAACTAAGGACCAAGCGTGTGCTAGGAGATTGTTGTTCCTAGCTTCATTTATTAATGAAAAAACCCAAAGAATGAAGTTCCTCTGTATCTGAGTGACGTCACCAGTCATTTCATCACACCGACATTCTGCGGTAATTTCCGGCGGGCGTCTAAGAAGGAAGCTCTTCAGTCCTCCTTTGCAGCTCTCTCGCAGGCGCGTAGGGACTCATAAAGAGAGGCGGTTGCCCTTTAGCGTCGGATGGCCGCCTGGCCAGCCAACTGCTGACCCGCATCGGCATTGTCAGCAACAACCTTCCCCTTCACTAAATGCCTGCAGAAGTCATTGAAAAACTCAGTGGCCTTTAGTCGCACCGCTGGAGAGTAAAGCATACCCCCCCGAGACAGCCCCGGGGTTGTCCTTGGGAGCCGAGTGGCCGGGGAGGCGTCAGGGACGCCCAGCAGCTGTGCCTGCTGCATGGCCACCAAGGGCAGGGACAGCCCCTGGGCCTCCTGGGCACGGGGATTGCCTCGGGGCCAGCACCCCAAAGGCCGGCCTTCTTCCTTCCTTCCTTCTTTCCTTCCTTCCTTCCTTCCTTCCTCCCTTCCTCCCTTCCTTCCTTCCTTCCCTGGGGCGGGGCTGCACATGGGGTCCCTGTTACCCCCATGTCACAATGCTGCCGCCTGGCAAGGGACGTTTTTCCCAGCTCAACTGAGGAGTGTATGAGCTTGCTCCTGGCTACATGTGAGCATTGTGCTAATGCTGCTGAGCACGGGCTCTGAAACGCATTCAGAGAAATAACATAACAAAACATAAAGTAGCATAACACAAAAAAAATAAGATAAACCAAAACATCTGTAAAATAACGTGAAATAAAATAACGAAGCATAATGTAACATAATACAACATAATAGAAAATAACACAACCAAACATAACACAACCAAATACACCGTAACATAACAACATAACACTACACTACATTGCTTTACATTACATTAAAAAACAGAATCTAACATAAAAACATAAGATAGGAGAAAAAAAGATGAAGAGAAGAGAAGAGAAGAGAAGAGAAGAGAAGAGAAGAGAAGAGGGGAAAAGGGAAAGGAAAAGAGAGAAGAGGTGGTGCTATGTTATGCCCGAAAAGCTCTGACTTGGGTCTGAGGGCTCTATCCAGGAGAGGGGCTCTCTTCAGTGCAGGTCCCAGGCCCATGCGGGAGACGGGGCAGAGACGGGCACACCTACAAGATGGCTCAGGCAGGGACTGAAGGCCCCAGGCTGAGCTGAGACACGTCCCTGGGGCCCTTGGCAGGAGACGGTGCGGTTGGGGGTCTCAGGGGAGGCTGGTCCCAGCCATGAAGGCTTATGAGCACCCCCAGGACCCTGACAGGAGGAGACCTGCACTGCTCAGATGCTCTCCTGTAGACATCGATGGTTGGCCACTCTGGAGACAGAGTCTTGGGCCAGATGGACCTTGTCTCTGAGGGAGTACTCTTGTTCTCAGGCTCTTGTCTTTCAGCAGGTTGGCTTTTTTAGCTTTCTGCACTCATTGCCCCAGTTTTGCAAACTAATGACCATGTGTGTGCTAGAAGATTGTTTTTCATAGTTTCTTTCATTTAGTAAAGAAAATAAAGAAGTTGCTTTGTATCTGAATGATGTCATCAGTAATGTCATCACACCGACAGTTCTGATCCCTGAGGAACAGCGCTGGTGATTGGTCACTGTCCAGTTGTAGCCCTGTTTACCATAACCCTTTGAGCCCTGCTGCTCAGCCAGTTCTTTACCCTTTGTACTATGTACCTGCTCATCTCACAGTTGGACAACTTGTCCAGACGGCTACTGGGAGGGACAGTAAGTCAATCAGATTTGCTCCTTACATACAGATATATGCAGACATTATTGCCTACTCCTCTCTGTTCTGCTTGCTCACATCATAGTCTTCTCTCTGTATTTATGACTTCTCATCTACAGTCGGAAACCGATTGGCTGGAGTACAACTAATTAACCGCTGGGGATTAAGCACTGACCTCAAGATTCTCTACATATTAACAGCCATAGAAAGGTTAATAATGATAATAATAATGTATTGTTGTTGGGACAAAATATCTTCATCATTTCCAATCACCTTTGTAATATTTTCTTGGGGCCACTAGGAGTCCTGGAGGCTTCAGCATTACATATGTTCTTGTCATACTTCTGTGTGCTCAAAGACTGGTAAATAAATAAAAATTGTCTCCCACACCAGAGACCAGTTGCAAAATCATTTTGGAGTTCAGAAGCCTTTCTAATGAAAAACTCACATAATACACTGAAGGCAGTATTTAATTAGTCAAACCGCATTACATCATGTCAGAGCTGCAGTAGAGCTGTCTCATTTGGTGGTAAGACCAGATACACACAGAACAGTAAACATATCCCTTGCAAGTACCAGACACTAACCCATTTTATCAGGAAAAGCAGAAGATGACATCGCATTTGGAAACAAAGGCCTTAATTTGGAAGTTACATAATTCTACACATTCTCAAAAGAGAAAAAACGGTAGAAACAGACAAAGACAGCAGTAAAATAAAAATTGTATTCTGTGAATTTAACTCATACATTTCACAGATTCATTACAAAACATTCAAGTCATACATATCTAAGCGGTAACAGCTGCTGGATTTTTTAAAAAAGCTCTTACTACTCCAGGTCTGTAAGAAAATTCTTTCAATTCAATCACTTTGGGACTAATGGAGCTAATTTGAATTTGTCCTAAAATCTTCTGGCTGTTCTAATTCAATATATTCATCATTCTGTTACATATAAAAGTCTCTGAAAGTCTTTGTCAATAAATGGTTTTCATAGATGTACAGCCTAAGTACTTAGGATAACTAAACATTACAAAATGTTAGCCAAATCTTTCTCCATGCATACTGTTGTGTAGATATTTTAAAACTTGTATAGATCTAGAACTGGTTCCAAAAGCTGAATGGTCTGGATATGGGTTGCTTTTTACACTATTTTTTTTTTGTTTCAAGAGAATGTACACATGTGCTTTGTTTTGTATGCATAACTTAAATAATACACTTGAGTTCTTCAAGTCGAGCAATGTATCTGCGCTGAATAAATTATTCTAGCATGAATCAAGAAATACGTCTTGTGTCCCTTTTATCAGGAAGCTTTTGAAATAAGCTGTCATTCCATTATATGTAATAAATGAACAAATTCCTTGACATTTAACATCATCCTGATCACAGTGTTTGCACAATGGAGGGTTAGGTGACACAACAAGGATTTATATGGCTCATCATCTAAATAGCTAGATTAGATGCATCTGAGGACAACTTACTATCTTATTCCTATTTGTCATTATGGTTTCATTTGTTATTGTATGACAACCCATTCACACGTACAGCTCAGTGCAAGCACAGTGCCCTCATCTTCCTTTTTCTTTACGTTACATTTAACATGTTTATTTGAGCACTCTGCGATTTCAGCCAATTGTGAAAAAGTTCTTCTTGATCTCATATTTACTTGGGCACTGGTGATCTTCCCTCCGAGACTCTCACGGTTTGTTGCTTGTTTGTAGAACAAAGGATCAGCTGCTTCCAATTTCACTTTTACACTGGCAGGGACTATAGCTTAACTCATGGACTGACAGATGAAGTGTATCTAATATTTTCGCCAAGTGGGAATGGTGAAGTAACAGCAGAGACCTTGCGAGGGCCAGATCAGGCAATGACTTGACATAGACGTGACATGATATTTTTTTTCTCGATAAGACAAGACCCATGGTGAAGTAATTTCATCTATTTCAAGCAACTTCTTTGAGATTCCAGATGGAAACATGGTTATGAGAGATACTGGTCCTAATAATGCTATTTCAGAAATAATAAACACCGTTGAGGTGACTGACACTGTTCCTTTGCGCTTTATATTAAAACACTCTTAGCTCATTCTGTCCAGCCGCAGTTTCTTCAAGGCAGAAGAGCATCACTTTACCTTAATATTGCTTTTAAAATAAGAACTGAGAACTACATGTTTCTTCTGAATGTAGAAAGTGTCAATATAAATTAATTTTATGGTTCTATTTGAGTTTCTGTGGAGAAGCTCAGTGCTTGCAGCTGTAATTTTAGCCTGGGAAAAAGGATGCCTGGGTGCATGTGGCATTCACCTACATGCTCATCTTTTCTCCCTCACTCCCCCAAAGGACTTTTGCCATTGGCTGATTTCTGGTGGATCTGACAGGAAGGCAGGTCGTCCCCACCCCAGTACCACATCCTCACCAGCTTTGGGAAAAATCAAAGGCTGGGTAGAGGACAGAGCCCCAGATTAGAACTCAGTTGATAGGCAGACCACATCATGAACATGATGCTACCTCTGCCAGCTGGCACAGTTCAGCTATACTGCATGCAATGGTACAGGCTGGGGATACAGCGTGGGAGCAACCCTAGCAGGCAACAAGCTATATAAGAACCTACAACATGTCCTAGCAGCAAAGGTGGCCAGCAACATCCTGGGCTCTCCTAACAGGAACATGGCCAAGGGAAATTATTTTCCCCCTTTACTCAGAACTTGTTAGACCACATCTAGGTACTGTGTCCAGTTTTGGACCCCCCAGTACCAGAAAGACATCAGTGTACTGCAGCAAGTTCAGAGAAGGTCCCCCAGGATAGTCAGGGCTGGAGCACTTACCCCATGAGGAGAGGTTGAGGGATCAGGGTAGGTTCAGCTGTGGGAAGAGTCAGCTTCAGGCAGGCTGTGCCTGAAGTTTCCCTGTGCCTGTGGGGGGATGGGGGCTGAGGAGGATCATCAAGGAGATGGGATTGAGCTCTTCAGTGTGGTCCAGGGCAAGAGGACAAAGGCCAGCAGACATGAGTTGAAAGAAGAGGTTCAGAGTAGATGTAAGGGAATGACTTTTTCATTTGGGGATAGCCTGACAGTGGAACAGGTTGTCCAGAGAGACGCTACAGTCTCCATCCTTGTTGGTTTTCAAGACCCAGCAGGAAGAAGCTCTGAACAAACTGGTCTGATGGCATAGTTAACTCTGCTCTGAGCAGGAAGTTGGACTAGAGACCTCCTGGGGTCCCTTCCAACCTGAGTTGTCCTATGACCCAGTCAGTCAGCAGTGGTTGAGAACACTGATGATACCTCATACCAGCTACCAGAGTGGACAGATTGTTAAAGAAGCTTATAATGAAAATCTACCACTATGATGATGGTGCATGTATACAAATGTAGTACGCAAATCCAGAGGAAACCAGACTTCATTAGTTTTGATGTCCTCCCAAAACTGCCATTATCTTATATTCCCATGGGCAAAGTCACCATAATATCTTTCAGAATTTTAAATACAGTGGTGCATTGACGGTAAAGCTTGTAACTTAGGAAGAAACAAGCTAACTCCTCATTTCTACTTTTATGCAAAAAGTGACATAAAACCAGCGATAACCTGACATTTTATTTGATAAACTTTTTTCTTAAATATTTCAAAGAAACTTGACTTGCAGTGGTACATAATCTGAAATTAGCTCCCTTACAGTCCCTCACGGTATCAGTTTCACTTGGGAAAAACTAATTAAATCTGAGTTCTCTTTGATGCAGGAAATAAATGTATTATAATCACTCACCCTACAGGCAGCCCAAGTGCTTAATTATATACAGCATATGCATGGCATGGCCAGAATCCATCGGCTCTTCCATGGGTGAGCAGTAGCAAGCAGGCCTGCCACCAAACAGACAAAAGTGGAACTGGTGATCAAGAACTCCTGGGTGCATACTCCATTTTTAATGATGTTTAGGCACTGATTATTCCCCAAAACACATAGGAGGGGCAAAGTTAAGAATATGGGCACCAGAGACAAAGTAGATGGACTTTGTGGCACTTTCTCCACTGAGCAGAGAAAGTAACTTGGCCAACATTTTAACTCCCTAACAGAAAATTTGAGTTGAGTTCCTTAGGTGGGCTGATATGAACATGGGCCATAGTTTCCAGGCAGTCAATAGGGTTGCTTTCCTTTATATTTCATTTGAAACATGCCACACAGCAAACAGTGTGCAATTCAATTTATCTGCTTTAGAAGGGCAAAGGGCTGAGTCAACTCCATTGGATTGCCTCCTTGCTGCTCCTGCTTCAGGTATTGCCTGATAAGCTGATCTTTGCTTACTGTGATTCAGTTTTAGACAAAACCTGAAATTACCTTTAGTGATAAAATATATGCATCTGTCATTGAATGTAACTGATCTATGAGACCAATTTGAAAATATCAGAGTCACTTCAGGTACAAACATAAATAGCAAATAATGATTTTTTAATCTTTTTTTTCTTATTTATAAATCCTTGATATGGCCTTTGCTAATGATGCATCTATCCTTTTTACTACCCACTTGATGTGTGAGTAAACACAGCACTGTCTGAAGCAATAAATTACTCCTAATCCCCTATTAAGAAACCAACTAAGCAAATACAAAATGGGTCCAACTACTTTTTCATTCATAGTTGTTTTTAACTCTTTTCACACCATAACAGTCAGATTTAGACAATGTCAATTTCCAGCCAGCCTGCCAGAGCCCTGCTTAGTGAATTACACCTTTCTACAATCCAGGAAGCTGGCACAGCTTTTTTGGACAATCTGTGACATGCAAATGCCTGAACAAATTCCTTTTACAAAAGGGCAGAGACAAGGACTGAAAGGTAAGCACCTCAGCTCATTAACACAGGCAAGGGGGAAATTATGATATATTTAGATTTGAGGATTTGGTTCTCTTAATAACCAGCCCAAAGTTCCTAGAAGAAACTAAGAATTGTCATCAGTAGCTTTCAAGTCCTGTGTCTTGTGGAGACAGTGATTAAGAAAAAAACCCATTCCATTCTATTTAAAAACCGCAGAGAGGGAAAGTGGGGGGAAGAAGAAAGTCAGGTTGGGGGAAAGCAAGTCTAGACTTTTTGCAAGCTACAATAAATTCCAGCCAGCAAAGTGCATGGTCATATTTTGCTCATCACTTTCATTACTTCATTTGTTAGCTTGCCTGTTACCTCAGCTGACCTTCTCATCACCTGTCTCCTCCCCAGTGTATTACTGGCATGCACTGGCTTGCCACTTGCACTTCCTTTTGCCCTCTTCCTCCATCTTGCTGTGCTAGTCCAGCCCACTGCCTGTGACACCCCATCCCATTTGCAGCCCCTAACATTTCTGCCATCTCATTTTCTGCCGCTGCTTACCGTATCTCCCATTTCTACCTACCTTTGCTGGGCTCATCCCCACCACCACCATAACCTTCTTTCTGTCCTCTATTCCTGTGTATCTTTTCCTTGTTGTCTCTTGCTGCCACATCACCTCACTTGCTGCTTACCTTACTGCCTCATTAGTCCTTGCCTTGCCCTACTTCCCCTAGTCTGGCACCGGCCCTCACCTAATTCCCTTCACTGCCTCTCCCCTCATCCCCACCTTATCTCATTTTACTGCTTCATTTCCTGCATTCCTGTCCCACTGTCACCTTTCCCTGTGGTCCCACAGCTCTGTGTGTGCATGTCTGTGTGCATGTGTTTGTTTTTCCCTCAATACCTGTCTGCTTGCCTCTGTTTTCCCTTCTCCTAGCTGCTCTCTTTCCCACCATGTATGTGCTTTGCTACTTTCATTCATTGCCTGTTCTGGCCAGCCCCATTTGCTGCCTGACTCCTTCTCCTCTTCTCCCAGCAGCTGTGTTTGCTCTTTACCCACAATATCTTTCTTTACTGCTCCACCTACCGCTTGCTTTTGTTCGCCAAATGCCCAGGACCTTTCTCAGATCTCCTTGCCGTGCCATGGTCTGCCATTACTTACCGTCCTGTTTTGCCATCCTGCCTGCTCCTGCTGCTTCATTTGTCTCCTCCTGTCAGGAGCTGCCGTGTTTGCCATCTGCTGCCCATGCTTGTTCACTCGCTGCCTGTCACCATCCACCCTCATCACCTAACTTCTCCACTTACTGCTTCCTCCTGCCACTCTGCGTCCCCTGCACTTCACACCGCTCCTCACTGACTCACTCCCATGCCACTAGCATGTATTGCTGCCCATTGCCACCTTTCCTCACACAGCACAAGCTCTTTCTTTTGCTGCTTGCCTTTACCATCTTTCTTAGCTACCTGCTCTCACTGCCTCTCTTGCCAGCTTGCTCTTGCCACCACTTGCTTCCTATATTTGTAAACATGTCCTTCCTATAACTTCTCAAGGCTGTTTCTAGATTGCACTCTCAACCTTTTCTTGCTGACCATCACCATTTGTCTACACTGCTCCCTCCTGGCCTCATCACCTCATTTTAATACCCGACTTGCTGACCACTCAAATTTCATGCTGGACCACATTTGTGATCTCTCTTTACCAGCCTGTTTGCTGCCTCCTGCTGTTGCCAGCTTCCTGTCTCCGCTTTGCATCTCATTTGCTCAGTGTGATTTCAAGCCTCTGCCAGCTGTCCAACTTCATCCTTCACTCCCTCTGTGTTGCCTAGAAGGTGCATTTGCTGTCCATTTACTCTTCTTCCCCTTTCTTTCCCACTTGTTGCCCTGCTTGTCCCTCTCCTCTTGCCAGCCTCTCAGACACGCACCTCTCCCATTGCCGCACAGCTTGCAGCCTGCTCTTGCCATGTAACCAGCACTTTCTGCCTGTGTTTGCTACTTCATTTGCTGGCAAGACTCCTCATCCTCCTTTACCGACTCTTCTCAAAACTTCCCTTGCCAGTAGGCTTGCAGCTCTAATGCAGCTATCTTTCACCACCTCCCATAGCTGCCTCTCCTCCCTGACTCCTAAGCTGCCTGCCTTCAATACCTTTCCAGGCAGCAGTATTCAAGTCCATGGTGGGTTGACCCCAGTCAGCAGCAAAATTCCCACACAGCTGCTTGCTTATTCCCCCTCCCTGTGGGACAGGGTCTAAGGCCCTGATAACAACTGAATATCGCAAACACCCGTCTTGACATGGACAGGGATGGGCTGATGATGACCAGGGAGTGTTGAACAAGAACGGAGCCTGCGGAGGCAGGATAACGTCTTGTGAGACCACTCCTCTATTCCTGAAACACGTAAACAAAGACCATCTGTGCCCTGTGCACCATGTGCCTGTGACAGATCACTGCTCACTTGGTCAGCCCTGAAGGAGGGGGGGCTGTGAGACCCCCAGGACACCCACAACCCACCAACTCATTTCTAGAACATTTCTGAACATTCCTGAGCACATACTGCGCCTGCTCAGTGATGACAGACCACCGCCTATGGGGCGGGCACATCAGGTTATAAAAAGTGGAAACATAAGTTTTCGGCGCGCACCCACCACCTGAAGACTACAAATATGAGCAGAGAACATCGCTGGATCCAAGGGTGGTGATATCTTTTTTCCTCTCTCTCTTTTCTTTCTTTCTTTTCCTCTCTATCACTCTGTCTCTAACTTAATTTCCGGCACATTAGGGTAATATCATCACATGTTTTGCTAAACTCTTACCTTTCATAGTTCTGCTAAGTTTTAAGCATTCCTATGACTTTTGCCAAGCCTCTATCTTTTGTAGTTCCGCTAAGTTTTAAGTAAATTTATGATTAGTTTGAACCTCTAAAGTAATTGTCGTTGCTTCTGATTACTGCGCAGAGAATTAAAAAGTTAACCTCACCCTCACCCCCTGAGTGGGACGGGACATTAAATTGGCATCACGGACAGGATTCTCTGTAAGAAGCGGTAAAGGGGTTCCATAAAAGGGATATCAGCCAGAGTGCTGAAGAAAGGAGAACTGATATTTGGTTGAAGCCAACAGCTCCAGCAGTAGGTCATGGCAACCCGGAATAAGCCTGATCTTGACTGCTCCCCGCTGTTGGATTTGTTGAAGAGCTATAAAGCTTGCCCGACCCCGAAAGGGCATAGCTGGGCTGAGGGACACTGGCAGTCCCCAACAACTGTAGCAGAACAGGTAAGAGACTTGGCAAAAGAAAATAAGTTTAGGCCTGGAAAGGGAAAGGCTGTGGTTTGTTGTGTCTTGGGAGCCTCATTGATAGCTGCCCAGAAGGACAAATATGTTGTCAAACAAGCTCAGCGGGAGGCAAATGAGTCCCTTCAGGAACTGGTTAAAAAACTACAGGCAGAACTGGAAATGGAACGGGTGAGATGGCAACTAGCTGAAAAAGCATTAGCAGATGAGAAAAGAATCATGGAAAACTTGAAGGGTAGCCTGCGAGATGCTTTTGTGACGGAAAGAGAGCTGAAGTTGCAGCTCCCTGGGGACCTTGACAGCGAACCAGGATTTACTAGCTTATCAAAAGAAGCCGACCCCATTGCGAGGGAGGTTGCCCCTCACTATCCATGGGAAGAGCTGAGGGCAGTGATGGAACCTGACCCTACTCCCAAGCTCCAGCCACTTATTAAAACTGAAGTCATGTATGACGGGGAAGATGCGGAACCCGCCGTTACCACTAACGAGATACCTTATACTGTTACTGAATTGGAGAAACTGCAGGAAAAATATACTAGGCAGGCTAAGGAAACTCAGACCGAACATGTGTGGAGGGTCTCCCTGACAGGCTGAGACAGAATAAAGCTTTCGGAGGAAGAGGCTCAGGGATATTGGGGTCCTGGTGTATTTTTGACCGTCGATGACGAGCGGGAACCTTGGTCCCTGACCCAGAGGGTGGCGTATTGGGCCGGAGGGTCAGGCCCCTTGGAGAGAGGAGATCCTATGGCCATGCCCACCCCTGGGCTAACCCAGCTTACAGAGAGTGTACAGAAGGCGGCTTGCCTCCAACTAATGCATGACAGGCGCCTAGTTCCCCGCCAGCCTTCCCTGATGTTGTTGTCTGCCAATTGGGATAGGATGACTCCCTTGATTAAAGGGTTACCCGATTCACTGGAGAGTTATGCTGTGCAAATTCAAGACCGACTAAGAGCCACTGTAGCCATGGGACGTCAGGGCGGACCGGGTCTTACCTGGGGGGAAATCGCACGGGAACCGATCAACTATGGCAGGCGTGTGGGGTATGTTGGAAAGCAGGGGAAGGCACAAGCGGCGGTCCGTAGGACCGAGACAGAGGAGAAAATACTCCGCCCCCGAGACAGAAGCTTGGGGGGGGGCTCAAGAAATCACTTGTGGAAGGAAGGTCGAGATAAGGGTATTCCCGGAGAATTAATGGATGGCCTACCCCTCCCCAATTTGCAGCTGCTTGTAAAAATGTGGAAACCGATAGATAAAGGCCGGTCGGGAAAAGAAAGCGTCCCCACAGTCCCTGTACCTCAGAGATCAGCCGCTCCTACGGCTCCTGTGGAGGGGCTCACCAGCCCTCCAAGGTCGGGAAACTTCTTGCGCCGTCCCCAGTGAGTGAGCCGGGGGAGGGTCGGTGGGTGTATTTTAGAAGGCTCACGGAAAACGAGCAGGGGGACCTACTGGTAACTTTTCCCCTCGGTCCCTTTAACACTCCGGTCACTTTTCTGGTAGACGCAGGGGCCCAAATGTCTGCTTTAAATGCCGATACCGCAGACCGGAGTGGGATTGTCCCTGATAAAAAACACATATGGGTTACCGATGTGTGGGGATATTCCAAACCCCAACCTACAGCCCGAGTAAAGTGCTGGCTGCCGGGAGACACCACCCCCACCGAGACCACTATGGTATTGGGAGTGCTCCCCACGAATATTTTGGGATTGGATTTATTGAAAGGGAAGTCCTGGGCAGACTCGGCAGGGAGGGAGTGGAAGTTCGGGTCTCCGGCAACCCCGATAAGGCTTTTGCAGACTGCTCCTACCCTTCCCCCGTCTAAAATCGGGAATGGGAAACCCTGTCCCTTACAGCTGGGAGCGAGGGAGGGAATCGCTCCGGTGGGAAGAGAGCTGCAGGAGCAGGGGGTAATTATTCAAACTCACTCCCCTTGTAACTCCCCAGTGTGGCCAGTTCGCAAACCGAACGGTAAGTGGCGGCTAACGATCCATTATCGGCGCTTAAAGGCCGGCACCAGTCCCCTGACAGCGGCCGTCTAATACAGCCGAACTGATTGTCACCATACAGGAACAGTCCCATAACATTTTAGCCACCATTGATGTAAAAGACATGATTTTTCATGGTTCCTCTACAGGAAGGTGATAGAGAGAGATTTGCATTTACATGGGAAGGTATACAATATACCTTTACTCGTTTGCCCCAAGGATATCGGCACTGCCTACCTTGGCGCACCACGCCCTGGCACAAGCGCTATCACAAATCACCCCTGAGGAGGGAGTTAAAACCTACCAAAACATTGACGATATATTGGGGGTGGGTGGGTGGGGGGTGGGTGTGTGTGTGTCTGATGCCACTGCAGTGGGACAAACCCAAAAGAAAACACTCGCTCACCTGGAAAGTTTAGAATTTCAGGTTCCAGCAGAAAAGGTACAACTGCCCTCCCCCAAGGTGAAGTTCTTAGGTATATGGTGGAAAGGAGGAGCGATGTGTATTCCCCCCCCCCCCCCCCCCCGAAACCTTGGCTACTTTAGAACAGATAAAAATCCCAGAGAACAAAAAGGAGCTGCAATGTACCCTAGGCTTGCTGGTATTCTGGAGGAAACATATTCCGGATTTTTCTTTCACAGCTCGTCCCCTGTATGATTTAACACGCAAAAAAGCTACCTGGGATTGGACCGCTATTCATGAGGAAGCCCTAAAATTACTAGTGTTTGAAGCAGGAGCATATCAAACTTTGGGTCCAACACACCCGACAGATCCGCTCCAAATTGAATGGGGTTTTGCAATTCATGGGGCATCTATATGTAACCGTGGAATAGGGGCCATGAGACAAACTATAGAATCAGTTTGAAATAATTAGTTTGTAACCAAAGTAATAGGTAACGAAGCTAACTGACCATGGCAAGGTACAGTGCTGCTATGTTCCATGTACAGTCCCTACCCAACCGGACAATAGGTTTGGAGATATTAATCTTATGAAGTAAGTTGCTATGGACAGGTGCACCCACAGCAAGGATACTGCGCATGCCTGCAAGAAGAAGGTCATCCACTGGACACGGGTGCGAGACCACTGACGACCACCAGAGACCCTTGAGGACCACCGACTCAAATCACTGAGCATGTGTAACAGGGAGGAGAATATGGAAATGGATTCTAAGAAATGATTATCATAGGACTGCCTTTTCTTGGAAAAATAATGAATATGTATATTTGGATCTGACATAACCTGTGTGTTGGTGATCACCTGGCATGCACGTTGGGTGGAGCTATCCCCCGTGCATCCAGCGCTGCAATAAAGAATGCCTGCCTTTTAACACTACATTGGTGTTATGAGGTTTATTCCCAGGTTTCGGTGACATATACACATATGGCAGCGAAGACTGGAGGGTCTGACCCGCCCCACTGGGTTTTATTCACGCAGCTTTAAAGATACAGAAAAGCGATACTCAGTCTGGGAAAAGGGTCTTTTTGTGGTCAGTCTAGCCTTGCTGGAGGCTGAAAGAATTATACGGCAACAATCCATAATCCTGCGAGGGCCCTTTAAGGTCCTAAAACCCGTACTGGCAGGCACCCCACCCCCTGCGGGAGTTGCACAATGGGAAACGGTCAGGAAGTGGTGTGCCCGGCTGGAGCATTATGGTCACACTTATCAAGTGGAGGGGGGAGCACCCAAGATGCTCCAAATCCAGGAAAAATCATCCACTCCCTCAGATGAGGAAACCCCTTCTTCCTACATAAAGGAAGCCCTCCCATTTGAATCCCACCTGAAAAATGTGTGGTTTACTGATGCCTCTTCGAGGAGGGAGGGGAAAGTATGGAAATACCGAGCAGTTGCTCTACACGCTGATTCTGGGGAGCAAACTGTAACAGAAGGAGAGGGGAGCGCTCAGGTGGGAGAACTGATAGCAGTTTGGAGTGCGGTAATGAGACAGACAGGCAGTATTGAACCCGTACACATCTGCACTGATTCTTACCAGTGGGAAGTAAACCGGGTGCCCCTATGGCAAAGGGAAAAGTGGGAGGAGATATTAAATGTGGCCCAGCAAAAGCCCATATTGGTGGGGCGGGTAGCCACCCACCAAGGGGGAGATCACCCAGCGCACATTCTGAACAATCAGGTAGACTCACTCAGCCGCCTGGCCGTGCTGGTGGAAGAGAGAGAAGAGGAGAAATGGGAACGCTTATTGGAGTGGCTACACGTGAAACATGGTCACTCGGGAGTCAAAAAACATCTTCAGGAGGCTGGGAACAGAGGATGGCCTGTTACCCGAAAACTCTGTAGCACGGTAATTTCTGCCTGCGGTCTATGCCGTACTAGACTGGAAAAGCACCCCTTACAAGATCCTCCACTCCATCTGAGGGATGGGAAAGGACTATGGGAAACCTGGCAGGTCGATTACATAGGGCCTTTCAAGAAATCAGAAGGGAAACAATATGTGCTTGTTGGGGTGGAAGTCATATCGGGACTTGTTCAGGCCAAA
Source organism: Grus americana (assembly GCF_028858705.1). Taxonomy (NCBI): domain Eukaryota; kingdom Metazoa; phylum Chordata; class Aves; order Gruiformes; family Gruidae; genus Grus; species Grus americana. The sequence goes on along the minus strand of NC_072853.1, from coordinate 110,025,805 downwards.
GCAGTAGCACGGGCGACTGGGGAAAATACAGTAAAAGGGTTAAAGTTGTGGTTTAGCTTTTTACCTAAATCTAAATAAATTCAATCAGACAACGGCAGCCACTTCACTGCCGGGGTGGTTGTTGCGTGAAAGGGTACAAGTCTGATGTGTGGCTGAGGGAGGCCCTCCCGTTGAGTCACGAGGTTCAGAAAGGACCCCCTTGCTTTCTAAACTCCTTCTCAGAGAGGAGCCTAGGTGCGGCTAGGTCCAGTCTTAGTCCCAGACTTGGTCAACGGTTTATGTCTAAAGGATTATATGTGTAGCCACATATCAGAGTCAACGTTTGCCTGTCAGAGCCCCACTAAGGACTTTCACTGAAACAGTTTCGCAAAGTTGAAAAGAAAAATAAGTAATTTATTGAGGCGACAGATATAAAAGTTCAGAATTGCCATTGATAAATGCACTTACTGCAACAATTTTGAGCTCAAGTTAATAGTTCAGCGCTTTTGTTAATGATAGTTTTCCTGGGGTAACATCCGACATAATCGGAGGCGCAAATCTTACCAAAGAGGCGTCCCTGCTTGGGGAGGAGAGAGGTCCAGGCCCGTCGACCTGTCCGGATAGTTGGAGTTCTCGTCCTCAAAAAAGAGGATTCTAAATGCCAGATTTATACTTTTGGCGAGGTGGGACTAAGTCAGGTATTGTATGCCGATTGGCCCTTAACAAGGCTTGTCGTGCAGTTGATCGGGGCTGGGGGGGGGGGGAAGTGGCGGAGAACAAAGGCGTTCAGTACAGAGGAGCGGTGGTCTGTTTAGTTTTACCAAAGTAACGTCAAGCTGTGAAGGCTCCCCCTCACCCCAGGTGTCACTTAGTTGATTAAGGAGTAGACCCGTCAGGCGCCGCATCTTGTTAAGATGAACAAATTGCTCATCTCCTGCCCCTGTTCAGGTCCGGTGCTTATCAGTGCAAGATAAGCAAGTTGCTCAATCCCTGCTCTCGCCCAGGCTGGACTCCCCCAGGGCCCCTTCTGCTGGCTCATAATGGCCCTGTATTCGGCACCAACAAGCCTGGACTAGTCCGGCATCCCACAGTGGTCCAGGAGTGGGCAAAAACCAAGGGAATCCAGTGGACGTTCCATACCCCCTACTATCCCCAAGCTAACGGGATAGTAGAAAGGACCGATGGACTCCTAAAATGCATCCTGAGGCCTCACGACCTTGGGTGGTCCACAAGACTCCCAGATGCCATTGCCAGAGTAAACGGTCAGTGGGGGACAAATGGATGCCCTAAACTTACTGCTTTCTGTCCAACCCCCACCCTCCTTGCTCCCTGGAAAGAGGGAGAAAAAGGACCCTGTAAAACCCTTACACTATCCAGGACAACCTGTTCTGGTGGACCTCCCAACAGCGGGGGAGATGCCTCTGACCCTTAAAACTCCACTGCCTGCCTGTTCATGGGTAGCTGCTGATGCCCATGGAAAAGAACACAAGATTAATACCAGATGGATTATCCCATCCTTTTAACTACCCATTTGAAAGAACCGGGATCTTTTCCTTTGTTCTTTCTTACAGGTGTAACTACCAGAAACATCCTCCACCTCAGAAGGCTGAAGCTGGTGCTATTTTGGGGAATTTGTACTTGTAATCTGTGTGATACAGAGAGGTACATAACCAAACCATGACTGTCAGTTCTGCTCGACACCGGCAATTGTGGGTTCTTTGTCTCTCCCTATGTGTTATAGGAATAACTTTGATCCACCTATCAGGGAAGTTGAAAACCCCCTTTTTAATTCTTCTAAGACAATCACTTGTGATTATTGTTAGTCTCAGAACTCTAATTTGAGATATGTGCACATGTTGGGGATATCCGTCAAAGGGATGGCAAAATAGCAACAAAACTTGTAACATCACTCTTCCCAGAAGTCGCAATTTTTTTCAACAAGAATGGTGTGGAGTACCCTTTACTCATTATCCCCTACAAGGGACACCCTTAAACACCAAACCTATTATATATGCTGTGAATTAGATGGATCAATATACCTGTAAAACTAGCATATATCCAGCCCCATTGGGACTAGCATGGGGATGCTCCAATGGAAAATTTTACTCTTACTTAACACTGGAATATCATGCTGGCCTGAGGCGTGGCTTAGCTATCCCTTCTTTCTGTCCATCTTGTGTTTTTAATTTTATAGTACCTTCCTGGCGATCGCGTAGAGAAGCGGGAAGTAATCCAAAGGCTCGTCCCGATTGGACGATTAATGGAGTCCAAACTCCCAATTATTATACTGCTGGACAACTAACTGTGTTAATGTTTGAGAATGTTTTTACCTCTTATGTAACCTTAAAACAGCACCCATTTGTCCTAGAAAATATTACGTGGCAGGTACATCTTTTAAGTAACTGGACATGATATGCTTTTGGAGAATTAAACTTACAGGTCGAACAGGTATCAAAGATGACCCTTCAGAATTGTCTAGTCCTGGGTATGATATTGCTTAAAGAGCAAGGAGTTTGTGGGATGTTAAATCTCACCGATGAAGAATGCTGCATCACTTGGATTCAAGGATGGTGATATCTTTTCTCTCTCTGTTTTCTTTCTCTCTTTTCCTCTCTATCACTCTCTCTGTCTCTAACTTAATTTTTGGCACATTAGAGTAATATCATCACATGTTTTGCTAAACCCTTACCTTTCATAGTTCTGCTAAATTTTAAGCGTTGCTATGACTTTTGCCAAGCCTCTATCTTTTGTAGTTCCACTGAGTTTTAAGTAAATTTATGATTGGTTTGAACCTCTAAAGTAATTGTCGTTACTTCTGATTACCGCGCAGAGAATTAAAAGGTTAACCTCACCCTAACCCCTTGAGTGGGACAGCGCATAGGGGAGAGAAAAGGAAGAGCATAAACTGGAAAAGTTGAGATAAGGACAGTTTAATGCTGTTAATAAGTGAAGTTAATAAGTGAAGACAGTTTAAGAGCAAGGGAAAGAGGGATAAAAACCAACCCCAAACAATGCAAAGGCAGTCACTCATTACCTCCCACAAGCAGACCGATGCCCAGCCAATCTCTAAGCAATGGCTACCTTGGAAGACACTCCTTCCTCCTCCCCCCACATCCTGCCCCAGTTTTATTGCTGGGCATGACATTGTATACTATGGGATATCTCTTTATCCAATTCAGGTCAACTGTCCTGGCTGCGACTCCTCCCAATCTTTTTCCCACCCCACTGGGGAGGCAGGAGGAGGCAGAGTGAGAAAAAGATAAAACTTTGAATCTGTGCAAGCACTGCTCAGCAATAGCTAAAACACTGGTGTGTTATCAACACTGGTTTAGCCACAAATCCTAAACATAGTACCATACAGACTGCTATGGAGAAAGTTCATCCTAGCCAGACCCAGTACAACTTCTTGCCAAAGCAGCTGTGCTTTAGTGGCCCATACTCATCCTCACTCCTGCTTTTAATCACCATGCGCTCCTCTTACTCCCTTTCAGCATGGCCATATCCATTTGCCTTTTTATATGCCACTTGCCCTCATAACCTCCTTTACCTACACAACTACTCACCTCCTCCTGTCACAGCTCTGTTCTTGTTGATTCACTTGGAAAATGTTTCTGTTACCTGATCCTGCCTCATTTTCTGCCTTATTTTCTACCCTGCAAGCATAGCAGTGGGGACAGTTGCTGCCTGCCCACTCCAGCTTGTTCACCATTAGTCTTGCCACCAGTCATTTCTACTTCTCTCTGGCAGTCTATTTTCTGTCTCATGCTCCCCGTCTAAAAGGACTTTCTGTTGCATCTTCTGGAAACCTGTCCTTTCAGTCTCTGTTTGTTATCCTTCCCACCTCTGATGGCTGCACCAGTGTTCCTGTCCCATTAACTGGGCCGCTGGTCAGAGCCATTTCTCCTCACAGTTATGCCTGTTTCTACCTATTCCAGATGCCAAAATGATCACTTCTTCTGCACTGTCATTTTTTAATCCTTTTGTCTCAATCTTTCCATCCCCTTCTGTCACCTCCTCTCAAAGCCTCGTTTCCTCTCCCTCCCCTTTCTGTCCCTGGTCCCTGCTTCAGCTGCAGTCTTCCTTTGATCTCTCCTGAGGTACCATCACATATCTGATTTGTAGACTCAGCCTACCTTTTCACAGCTCTGCTTCCTCCGAGTGCTCACTTACAGCCCCATCCCCCAAACACCCCCAAGCCTCTCCACATTACTGCTTGCTGTATTGCTGTTGCCACTCTTCCCTCCTCTCACAGACCTGTTAACCAGCCACCCCCACATTGCTGCTCCCTTCCCCACATAGTTGCCTGTCTAGAGCTCCCTTCTGTCCTACTCCTGCTGACTCCTCCTCTCCAGTTTCCAGCTGTTTTTCTCTATTGCTTTTTTCCTATTCCTAGTTTTTCCACCAGCCATAGCTGTGTCTTCTCTGCAGCCTACTGCCACCCCATTTATGACCTGCTTTTGCTGTCCCCCCTCCTTTAGCAATCTCTCTGCTGTACTTACCACTGCCCTGCAATCCTCCCACCCCATCAACTACATGCTATCACTGGTCTCTCCATGTAGCTGGGTTTACTTTCTGCCCAACACATTTCTCCTCAACAGCCCCTTGGTGTTTCGTCACCCTGGCCATCACTTGACTCCCTCCTTATCTGCCACTTTGCCTCCTGCTCTGGCTTTTTCCTCTGGTAGTCCAGGTCTTAAAGTCTGCCTGCTTCATCTGCATCTCCCAGCTCCATCATGCCCTGCCTACTCTTGCCACCTTCTCTCACAGGCTCTTTTCTTCCTTTTAGCCTTACAGCCTCACCAGCACTCCCTCACAGCCCAGCTCACCTCCTGTCCAAATCACCTCACTTGTCTATACTACCTGCAGCATACCAGCACCTCCCAGGCTGTGAGGGCTCTCATAGTCCCTTATCAACACTACATTAGCATCTTGTTTTTATAAACTCCCTAACCTTCCTACCTGCTGAGGACATCACCTGCCTTGTTTTCATCCTTCCTTGCCAAACAATTCACTCCCTACCTGCAGCACCTCCCCTCCCACCCTACTTCTCATCTCCTTTCACCACCTGCCCATAATGCTGCTGATTTTGTCAGCTGCTCTCCCATGACATCCTCCCCCTGCCTATCTTCACTGTCCTTTACCCAATGCCTGGCCTTTCCCACACAGTTAGCTGCTATTTACCACCCACCTCTCAACTGCAGCTCTCCACTGCTGTCCCATTTACTACCAGTAGTTCTCTCATCTTCCCCATTTACTGTTTCTTCTCACTGGGGGGAAGGATTTTTTTCTGTACATATTAATCTCCAGGCATTAATTCTTCCTTCACTCTTCTCTTCACCACCTTGTTTCCCACCTTTTCTCACTGCTTTTCTTTTTGACACTATGCTGTGCTTGTCCATATCATTCTCTTTTCCCCTTTCCCTTTCTATGCTCTATTTATCATCTGGTATCACACCTGCTTATGGCTTCACATACCTGCTCATAACCTTGGCCTGTTGCAAGGTTATTTAGCTCTTCAGCCTTGCTGCCAGGGTTGCTAGCACTTCACACTTCCCCTTCTCACCCCACTTGCTAGCCCCTCCTCAAGACAGTCACCATCTCCTGCACCTCCTTCCTCCTCAACACCAGTGCTGTCCTGCTCCCTTCCATTTTCTCCTTCGCTACGCTTATTCCATACCTCCAAAGGAAAATCGCGGCCAAGCCACAATCTGCTCACTCTTGTCCCCTCCCTCACTGCCCAAGGTCATTACAACTTGGTACTGCTCCCTTCCCAACCCCTCGGCACTGCTGCTACCATCCGCCGTAGCTCTACATGCATAAAGTACAATTTCCAAAAGTACCCATATGATTTATTTTCTCAAATTCTTCATTTTGGAGGGGGGGGGGAAAAAAAAAAGGAACTTTGGCTCTTAGCAGCTTAGGTTTCATTGCAAGTCAATGAAAAATTAACTACAAAATGTCCCGTGGCTGGATTTTCAAAGTTACTCAAGTATGCACAAAATGGCTTCAGGGGCCCAGCTCAATTTTCAACCATATATGGGCCACCTAAGTTGGCTTCTTGAAATTTCCCTAGGCTGGTCTTGTTAAAGGCCTAAATACATGTGAAAATTTGACCACAAATTCCCTTTAAGGCTGAGGGAGGAAGGGGAGAATATTCTGGGTTTCTAAACAACTTGCATGCTTTTGAAAAATGTACCACTGGCTTCTTAACCCTAAAATAACTAATTATTGGACTAAAGAGTTGATTATAGTAGAGCACCTTTCAGGAGAAACATGTCATATAAAGGCTAAGTATTATTAGTGAAGGTGTGAATTTTCTTAAAGCATTCAGATCATTGCTCTCTCCCACACACACTGCTGAAACGGGCTAAGCTCAAAAGTAATGTTGTACAAAAGATATCCAGGGGTTAGATTATAGAGTGTTACATTTAAAACCTATGGTACCTGGGAGGATCTGTTATTTATTAATGTGTCTACAGAGAAAAAAAAAAATTAGAGGCCAAGCCAGAGTGAACAAGAATTGTTTGAATGAGCTACACATCTAAAATGTAACATTGTAAGCTTTTTCCTATGCAAAGGAACAAAGTCTTTGTATTAAATATGCCTATTTGGAGCATTTTACCTTCAAAAGCTTAATATACATTTTTCCATGTGATGTATTCCTCCAGGGGAGAAAAAGAGGGACCAACCAAATTGTAAACATTCAGGCTTTAAGGAGTTGAATACACAATACCTTATTTTGGCTGTAGGAATAAATGGAGGGACTTTGAGGACAGACCAGTGGATTACCAATTAAACATATACCACCTTTTTGGTGCCAATCTTAGGACTGGGTAAGACTTTTCTTGAGAAATGATCCAGGTTCACAACATGTCCTTCAGATTGAAAAGCTCAGAGAAATATTAATGAGACAAAGTCTGCAGAGCTACAAGAATTTCCTACTGAATAGTATCAAACTATAGCTGCTTTATTAATGTCCTCTCAATGGGACCACACTATAAAAGAACACTGCTATTAAAAAAGAAAAAGCTCTAGGCTTTTCCTCAGCCCTACAGAGCATAACAACGAGATAATCTTATACAGGTTACAAGTGATTTCAGACAGTGGTGAACCAGACCTGAAACCTTACTAAATACAGTTTAGTAATATTACATATTTATTTAATATCTCATTTGGCTGTATTTATTAAAGTCCATCTGGTGGTTTTAGCTTAGATTTCTCTAGGAAATAGTATAATTTGAGGATGACTGGTTCGGGACTCTACTTAGGGCAGAGTTGGATTGCCCTTTGGATGTTCTGCCACATCCAAAAGGTGGTACTTGTTCCTCTACCTCTCACCTTGATTAGCATTATTCACATAAGGAAGACTTAATAATAGAAGGCAAAAGAATCCGAGATGGCAAACTCCTACAGTAAGCAGTGATCCAAAAGCAATTGCAGCTCCTCCTCCAGCTACTTCTACTTAGGGGTTGCCATTTCCTCTGCCTTTCCTGGCTGCTAAGCTATTACAGAAATATAATGATCTGCAAATGAGGAGGAAAAGTGTGAAAAGGGAAGAAAAAAATGTGGACACAAACCTGTATTAGCAGAATCTTGCTTTGACTGTTAACACACCACTAGTAGCTCTGTCAAATTCCACTGCAGTGGTCTTGTCTCTTCATGGTACCTGAAATAGCCCCAAATTAATTAATTGACTCTCTCCCACTGGATGCGTGAAAGAATTGAGCATACTTTTTTAACAAGCTCAATTTTACTGGGTTATCAGAAAGCTTTATCAGGAAGTCTGCATCTAAATAAACCTCCACAGTTTTAACCTAAAATAGAAAATGCTGGTGCTCCTTATATTGATTGTTTCTCCAAATTTAAATATGCTGTAATTGACACAAATAGAAATAATTTACAGAAGCAGCTGTAAATGAGATGTCACTTTGCAAACACTGTTTGTATATAGCCTTTGTATACAGCGTAATAATAAGCAGGGCTCCAGAAGTGTGCACAGAACTGAAAATGGAACAACCCTGCCATAAAAATAATAGGTCATTGTCCCAGGTGGCTAATCCTTGGAAGGATCATGAGGGTGCAAGAAAGAATTAGAATTACTGAGTGACTAAATTACTGTGCAGTTTCAAAAACTCAACATACCTTACTATAGTTTATGTGGTGTTTTAAAGGCATTCCACACACTTAGAGTGCACAGGCATGGTCTCCTCAGCAAGAAGCATGCAATTCTGAAAACCAAAACACTCTCAGGCCAATTGAGAAGAGTGTTTTTTTCTTCTGAGCTTTTCCACTCAATAGAAATTTTGTGCTGGTTTTACCTTCTATGTAATATTAGCACCATCCTGGTTTTTTCCATTAAATCTTTATCAGCAGAAACAATTTTAAGAAATACCACAAATCCTGTATTAAAAATAAGCAAATCTCTATTTCTCCCTTCTACTATTAAGTTCTCATGACTTGCACTTAATTTTATGAAATGAAGAATAAAAATAACCTGATGCTTACTCAACCATCTGGCATAAACAATAAACTGTGGTTAGAAAGGTCATAGAGACTCTGGGGCTTAAGCACATAACATTCTGAATATCAAATATGTAAAAAATTAGAAGCAACTATGTAATGCAAAATGCTTTCAAGCTGTGTACCAAGATCTAAAATTTTATCAACTACAAAAAGTATACACTACTCCCCTACACCACCACTATACTGCTAGATTTAATCTGGTTATGGTAGCTCAAGGTATTTTTCTCTGTTAAAGTAAAAACAGAGACAGTACTCAGGACAAAAACTTGAAAAATTTCTCTTACATCGGTAAATGTAAGAAAATTATCTGTGCACATTTCACCCTCATATATGTAATCATATATTATTAATTAACAATCTATTAATATAGCCAACAGATTACTTCAACCATTCAGACACTGTGTAAAATATATCAGTATCTTTTGAAGATAGGAAGTACCCTAACATCAATATAGTAATCCTGAAACAAGTGATTTCAGACAGTGGTGAACCAGACCTGAAACCTTACTAAATACAGTTTAGTAATATTACATATTTATTTAATAGGCATAACATTTTGTGTGTATGTATTTATGCGAAATATAATTTGAATTCTGCTTGTCTTTAGAATCATCTGCCCTCCAATGTAAGACAGACATTTTCCATTTTTAATGTCCTTTAGGAAAAGATAAATCCCCAAGTCTGCTTTCCCCCCATGCCATGCACTACAAACTGGGCACTTATTATTGATCAAATTCAACCAAATGAAAGAGATCTAAGTCCTAAGCCCCATTTAACATCAGTTTTGAGGGCTCTGGTTCCCTCGAACAGGATCACCTGTGCTGATTTCCTCCTGTGCAGACCTTGCTTTATGGGGTTGAGAAAAAGCCAAATGTCAGTTGATGAAAGTCAGTGATGCTGGTGGAATTATATCCGTTTATATCAGTTGAAAAGCTGCATCTCAGGAGTCTGACCTTTTACAATAGAAAGTTGATCCTTAAAATACTGCAGGTCCGTATTAGAAAGAATATTTTAAGAAGCTGTTTGGCTCTTAATGGGTTTTGCATTTGCTATTTCAGTATTCTCTACTCTAAATATGGGTTTCTGGAAAGAACATAATATTTCTTATATGAATAATTGTTCCAATAATTGGAACTACCAGTAATTCTATGCTTGCAGGAAACAGCAATGATCTGTCTCAAGCCCGTTTCCCATTTCATGACATCTCCATCATTGCACCTCGTCTGACTCCTGTTTTGTGAACCACAGCCTTGGCTGCATAGAGTAGAATCTATTATAACTTGCAAAAAAATGAGTGGTTTTTCTATTAACAATGTAAGACGAAACAACATATTTATTGTGCTGTTTGACACTTTCAGAGAAAGACTTTGTTTTGAACTAGACGAGATTATCCCTCTTTCCTCTCTTATTTTTCCTGCTGTAGGAAAATGGGAGAGAAATAAGAATTCACATTTTTGCCTTCTACAAAAACAATCTTTTGATGGGGTTTGCCTCTCCTTTCCCTCCAATAAAAGCAAAACAAATATTTTTATGCAGATGGAAAAATTCTGTAAAAAGCTATGCTAGTTGTGAAAGTCACAATCTTGATGAAAATCTTGAAATATTTTCAGAAAGTTTGCTCAATTGATATAAAACTTGATGAAGTCCATTGATTGGCATGTGGAGACAGCCTCCATTGTGCCTACTTCCTCTTTCGATTTGAAACATAGGAAAGTTTGCATTTTTTCTTGTAATTCAGTTTGCTATTTTTGGACATTTGACATACATTTTAATATGATCTCACTCTTCTGACTATCCAGGAATAAGACTGAGTCTAAACCACTTGTTGTAGAAATTTAAACATTTTTAATTACCGAACAACGTAAGTGGAAGATTTGAGAATGTCGTAACTCCTTCCTGCTGCCTTGGTTTGTAAATGGTCATTTTTAAAGTAGGTTATTAATATTTTATGTCTTTTTCTACTAAACTAATTTCTCAACTATTTTAAATGTTTTGAAGCTAGAATTTTAAATGCAGTGACAGGAATTGTCATAGTTTTATTTTCTTTTTAAAAGAAGGTCCAAATCCTCTAGGTTTCCTAATTAAGAAAAGCTATTTGAATGGTAAATTTCTCATTAACAACAAATACAGTACATTAAGGCCAAGCCTTCAATATTCCACCTGTCTTAGCACAAGGAAATCTTGATGATGTGTTGTAGTTAAGTCAGCTATCCAATAATACTGTTTAAAGCCTGGGAATTCAATTATAGTCTTTGCTGGGTGTAATTAGTGACACTTTTTGGTTTTTTACCCAGGGCTTTAAAAAGCCCAGAAGAGAATATATTGTCTTTCTCTTTATTGTCTTTCCTTTTAAAAGTTTGTAAGATATTCAAAGGTAAGATCCAGTTCATACACGTTCATTGTTCCTTGTTCCCGAAACCCAAGTTACCAGCAGATGCTAGTGCACATCACACCTCCTGAGGGATGGACACAGACTCAGTTTGGTAGCAGATCTTCAGGCAAAGCAGTCATCAGCAGGGAAGGACACTAACTCAAGGTGTTAAACACCTTGTGATCACTTTTGCTTAAGCAACCAGAACTAGCATGGATTGGATTTAAAGTCCTCCTGTGTCTTGTGGTAGACCTGCATCCCACTCCTCTTACACAGGCCCTGGGGACTGTCCCGTGCTCAACAAACTCAAGTCCAAACTGGACATCTTGTACCAGTCTCCTGACCACAGTAGCACAGAAACTTGAATAAGCAGTTCCTCGACTGGTCACAGTTTCTGCCTAGCCTTCACTGCACGACACTTCAGCGGAGGCTGTGCTCGCTGTATGTGCAAGCCCACAAAGCAGCACAGCAATGCTCCTGCAAGCTCTGGGGGAGAAGCTCCTTCGCAGGGGCTGCATCAGTGAGCTCTGCACAGGACCGGCATGAGAGCTTATGTTTATGCTGCCATTTATTCACAAATGGAAATATTTTAGTTTTATAGAGATGTATGAAAAATAACATGGGGTTTTGTGCTTTGTTCTCTACTGATACAGGCAGCAGTCAGGAGAACTGGAGATAATATGCAAAGTAAGAGCAGTATGGAATATAATCTTGTGTCACCTATTAACAGGTCTTTTGCTCAGTGTTTTCAGCTGAGACTGCTAACATCAACTAAATTTTTAAGTGAAGGACACTGTTAGGATAATGTAGTCTGAACTTCTGTTGAGTGACAGACTGTAGACTCTGGCCCAGTAAATCCTACACCAATCCCACAACATTTCCTTGCACTAAGGTATACTTGTTTAATATTCCAAGTAGTGCCTCTATAGCTACAGAAAATGACCCAGCAAGAAGAACAGGAAGCTAAACAACATTTACTTTGCCATTTTTCTGTCTCTTATCATCATTGTATCTCACCTTTTTTGAAACTACTGATAGATTATGTTCTCAAAAATGCACTTAAAATTGAGAATTACTATTTATAAAATGGGCAATAGAGTTAGAGCGTAGATTAAGTGATTTTTCTGAAGGTCACAGTATTTATGAACAAACCACAAAATGAGCTGATGTTTTCCGCAATCAGTCTTGACACACAATGCTATTTCTTGGAATAAATACAAGGCAGATTTTTTTTCTGTGCTTTAAGATCAAGCAGAATTCATATAATTCAAAATAGCTTAAAACAGTAACAATAGCCACTCAACATGGTCAAAGTCCTTTAATGTCACACTGACAAAACAAGTACCTTTGTTTGCAGCATGGATAACAGGTTATCTGAATCTTCCACCCTTATGATACAGGCTGGCTCATTTTTAGTAGCAGATCACACATTAAACTTCACTCCTTCAGACCCTGTATATTTTATAACTCTTAAAGGGAAATATGACAATAAGAGTCCCAGCTATACATACATCTATATCCATATACAACAATTGATTAGAAATTAGAATCTTAATTCTGACAATTTAACAAAGTTTTTTAATTTTCCATTGGGGCTTCTTGCATGATTTCTGGATGACCACCCTTTTATGAATTGCAAACTTCATTGTGAGATAGGGATTGTAAAATATATATACACACACACACACAATAGCTAAAAAACATTTCATTTTTACAGTAGTGAAACACTACATAACATAATTGCAGTAATAGAATAATCGTGTCATAAAAATTACAGTTATGCAAGCAAGTAAACATGATTTAGTGTGGGGTCAGGCTTTCAAAATTCACCCATTCCAATCATGCATTTTTCTTTCAACAAAAGAGTGTGTTGTGATGGCAAACAGCACCAGTGATGTTCTTCATCCATCTTGAGCTGTAGCTGTAGGTTTGAAAACAAACCAACTGATCAGGCACTGTTACTTCCACAGGCTTTTCAAAGGCCTTCCTGTTTCTAAAATTTTAGCAAACTTCCTAAAAGTTTTATTAAACCTTAAGTATTTTCAGTCTCCATTTGAGACTGCCTCCTCTAATGTAATTGCATCTTTTGATATAAATGGCAGTTTCACATTTTAAAATATGATTTTATTCACTCTGTATTGTGAGGTGATATGACACAATAGGTATAGAAATCCTAAAAGACAGATTTAATAGATCTAGGATCTCTTATCACATGCCTTTTGAGTTCTTATTTGACAAATGGCTTTCAGATGAGCTCTCCTGAGGAGATAAGCCAGAATCTTTTTATCAGTTCCACTGCCCTTTTCATAAAGGTTCTTTCAGCTAATTTTCTTTACTATGTGCCTTTTTTCCTCTCGACAGTTTATTAAGCCTTTGCTTTACATTAATAAGCATTCTGTATCACTTCAGATTTCAGGTAGTCTGAAGAGTTTCTATTTTTTCCTTTTCTTAATTTTAAGAGAAGTTGTTATTTCCAAATATTTTTTATGTAACTTACTAGGTATCTCAAGGTACATTTTTCAAATTATCTTGTTGGTCATATTAAATAAGGCACAATTATTGGCATACACTGCATCACATTCTGTATCATCAATATATTTTTAGCAACTATTTCCATCTTTTTAATGAGGCAAATGCATCATGTGCGTTCTCTCACAGTCTCCAGGACATCCCAGGGAAGGCCATGAAGTGTTAATGTTAGCTTTAGGCACCTTCCCGGGATTTATTTTAACATAGTTTCTGCTTCTATGTAATGCACCATTCCTCACATACCTGCTTATCACATTTGGCTTGGGAATCCCTGCTTTTCTCCTGCTACATATGTTTATTTGGTGCAGGTGCCCTGACGGTGGCGGGGAGGCTGCAGGGGTCTGTGTGAGGAGAGGCGAGGCCGGGGCTGCACCAGGCCGGACACCCCTGGCTCCAACCGCCCCACAGCTGAGCCTGGGAGAGGGGAGGAGAGAGGAAGGGTATTGGTTAAATGCCTGTCTTTCTATTTCTTAATACCCTAATCTAATTTAAATGGCAATAAAATTAAGTTTCCCCCAGTCAAGTCTCTTTTGCCCATCACAGTAATTGGTACGTCATCTCCCTGCCTTTATCTCAAGCCACGAGCCTTTTTTCACCCCCACCCCACTGAGCAGAGGAGGGCGAGCGAGCAGCTGGGTGGGCATGTGGTCCTTAGCCAAGGCTATCCCACCACAACATGCTACTGACTATTTCTCCCCACAGACTGGGACCGTCACTTTGTCGGCGGCGGCAGCAGCAGAGCTGTGAGAGTTGGTTAAAGGTGGCTTTAATGCACAGCCTGCATTAGGGAAATTGCTTTCCATGTGGTGCATAGTTTATTCCCAACACAGAAGCTGATGGAGCCCCTGGGCCACAAGTCTGTTCTTCTGCTGTCGTGAAGCCCCATGGGATATCTGTTTTTCTAGAAACGCTGGTTTTAACCACCACAAAACAGTCCCTTCACCCTCCCCCTTTCTCAGCCCCCCATAGGATGCAGGCTTGGCAGCCTATGGTCTATATTTAGCATCTGGCTCTAGGGAGATAGCTAAGACCCCATCCACCCCCACTGCAGACGTACTTGCTATATGCAGTAAGAGATCATTAATAAAACACTGCTCATTCCCCTTTGAACACAGCAATTTCTTACCCTGCAGATGCATATATATATCTGCTTTCCAAGAAAAAGAAGTCTCTCTCTTACACATACATACATACTTGCTTTCATTGGTATGTAGAGAGACATATATAAAAAGGTTGGTCATCTCTGTTTCTTCTCAAGAAAGGCAGTTGCCTCCAGTTTTTAGCTCAGTTAAAAAAATTAAAAGACAGAGATCTGATTATGTTTAGCAGTAAAGTTTGGAAGCAACTTTGTAAGCTTATTAATTAAAACAGAGTTGGTGTGACTGAAGGAAGTAGGTTGGGATAGTCTGAGAAAACGTGAACAGCATCCTTTCAAAAGTTTACATAAATATTACAAAATTGGAGGCATCACACTGTTTATCCCTGAAGGGAAAAAAAAAATAATTCATACCTCCATCCAAACTGAGTTCTTTGCTCTTTCTACAGAATTTTATTCCATTACTTTTGACTGTATGTACAAAAAACAGGAAAAAAAAGACAGGAACTAATTAAAATAAATTGAACTATTTGAGCAAGAAACAAGAAACAAAAACCCAAAGGGGTACATGAACCGTCTGTTAAAGAACTGTTCATAATATAACTGTCCTTACAGATTCTTTCATCTACCATATGTCCTTTAAAAAAACCCAACAAACCAAACAAAACAGGAAGGGAAAAAAAAATGTTTCTTACCACATATCCAAGGAATCTCCAGCTTTTTTCCCATTTCCTGTTAAATACATATGTAATGACTTTTAATATTACTTTATTAAAATATGTAGCTTATATGATTTTAACTAAGATAGGGAAATTATTCCCATTGCCCTTTTACGCCAACAAATTACAGGCACTGCATAATTCTACATTTAAACATATTTTTTTAGACTAACTTCCTTCATCATAATTCACTGCCTATCTATAATTTTAAACAAACTTGGGAGAAAAAAATTATCAACAGGCCTGAGCTTTTAAGTGTTCTTTTTCCAACTCTGGCTGCTTTTTATAAGAATGATCTGTTGGACACATATATTAATTGTTTACCACCATTTAGTTTATCCGTGCAGTCCAGAAATTACATTGCTTCAGAAGAATTATAATTTCTAGTTTTGTTTTGTTTTGGGTTTTTTTTTTGTAAATGGAAGTCTTACAGGACTTCAAAGAACAAAGGATATGCAGATTTCTTTCATTCTGACTTATTTGAGAGAATATGAAGTATTCTTTTCCAAGGGGTATCAGAGGACTTCAGCATGACAATTGTTGTGTTCCCAGTTAAAGAGAGCTCATTAAATCATGGCTTAGACACCAGATAATGGGGAAGTGTAAATGACTGAACTTACAGATTTAGTCTGCCCTGTATAGAAATTCAACTTCTGTACTCCTTGCAGTTTTTCTCCCCAGAATAAAGTAGATTCATTATTAATCTGAAGGAGCTCCTGAGGCAGTTTCTTTACCAGTTTTGGTGTTTTAATCAAGAATTTAAATAAAATATACCGACAGACCTTATGACCAAAACAGTATTCTCAGGGCTATTTGTATCCTATCAAAGAATTGTAATTTAAAAATGTATTTCAGCAAAAAAAGCTTCTCTTTTCAAGAGAGGCACTTACACTCCTAGTTCCACAAAGATTAAGTTGCACTTTTTCATGAATAAATGCTGTTTTATATCAGGCTTACAAGCAATGATCTCAACTTCAGGCCAGTTACCCACGTGAGCAACCCTCCACCAGTCTGAGTAACTGGGTCACAATCTGGCTTCACATTTGTGAGAACTCTTGGATTATGAATTTCAAGTACATTTAAGGAGTTAAAACCTAATCCAGGAAAAGCATTCAGGTGCATGAGTGTACTGTTCAGCTGCATCTTCTTTGCCAAATTAGGGTCATACCTTCTGGTCTTGAAGAGCACTAAATATCCTTTTGCAGGTTCTGATCATTAAATATTAGGCATTCCTAAGGACATGTCTGAAATGCCAGCTAGACTGGGGGACAATTACATTGTCATTCCTAGCAGTGGGCTATGCAAGGTAATGTGGTGGGACTAAGGGAAGAGCTAGCCTTATTTTGCACATAGCTTTAGCCTCACAAGTAGTTAGTTAATCCAGTACTTATCCAGGTACTACATCTCCCTACCTTTTTTTTTTTAACTTATGAAAAGTATTATTTCCCCTAGTAATAATGCGTGATAGAATTTATTTAGTACAAATCACCTATTTCAGAAGAGCCTCAAGCTAGCACTCCATTCCATACCACTACAAACATGAGATATGAAGTAAGTAAACTCTATGCCTACATTTTTTTTTATCAGTAGGTTACATTAATGGTAGAAGGCAATTAATATTGTATGAAAAAAAATAATAATTGAATCTATCCATAAATATTGTCAGAGTTCTCGTTTATATTCATCCCCTTCTATTCCAGCAGTAAAAAGACATCTTACACTAAGCAGTTCCTGATCACTAGCTTACTTTCCGTCAAGTAGTTTATAGTTAGCAAATGATCTCATAAGGCCACTCACACAATGTAGAAGCCTGTTGGTCAGCAATAAATTCCAGCAGTTAATGTAGGCCTAGGAAAGCATCTTTGCCTGACAGAGCAGAGCTTTACTTACAGGTCCTATCACCCACCATGTCAAGAATTTCACAGAGGTATGCAACCCAAAGCTGTACTTGAATTTTAAAAATTTAAATAATCTAAAAGAATGTGATACACAACTGAAAGACTCCTCTAGACAACAGAATGCAAAAGAAAGAAGACTGAAGTAAAAGCCCAAGTCAGTGGGGAGAATTTGCAGAGCTTGCGGAGCACAATTTCATAAACACAAGAAAGAAACTCAGTCATTCTGAGAGCTTTCAGCATATATCCAAACAGCATTTGTAATTAGCCTACAGTCACACCTTGTCTGACATCTGGATTCATTAGGACTTCATCAGGACTCACTTCAGGATTAGGGCAGATTTCAGTGGAATACAACGCGTACATATGTTGTCCCTGCAATGCAGAACTCAGGTGCTGAGTTATGTGTGACATCAGCTGCACAAAAATGTAGCATTTACTAAAGAAACTGCATGAGAAGCTTCATAGATATGAAAAAAAAAAAAAAATAGGCAAGCACTCATACCGATTCAAGACTCCCTTATTTTGGACAAAGAAGTCAATTGCTGGATCCTCAAAGGAGTCCTGGAATTTTATTTAGTGTCATCAAAATGTTGGTGTTAAGAGAGGGCAAAATAGATAGCTGATGTGTCTGCAGAAATATGTTCAGTCTATGCCCTGAATGCTGAAACTTTTCGAGTTTTACCTCCCAATTCTCCACAACAGAAAGCTCATTTATTTATTTCTAAGAAAACCTCAGTTCTCAGCAAGCTGATATTTTAATAATGATATTACATGTCATGACACTCACAGTTTATATGTGAGAGTTGGCAACTCTGCAAACTGTAGAATTACATGGAGCTACGCTTAAGTATGTACATATTAGTTGAACATTTGGGCTGTAGTTTTCTATTACCACAGTCTTCAAGCGTCATGCTGTAGAGGAAAGGTTATAGTTCTATGCATTCATCTTTCATTAGAATTCAGATAGGCTGTAGGTTACACTTGATTTGCTTGAAAAACACCAGAAATATCACATTTCTGCTCATCTTGTCAAGAGTTCTGTGCTCATGTCAAAAGCAGATCTTTTTAAGGTTACCATTTAGAGGAGTAACATCAACAGAAGTCAGAAGAATGTTCAATATCCTTACAATCTTCATTTTTTTATTTTGCTAAGGAAGAAAACTGAATTCTGACTTACGTTTCAGCACAATAATTTTATTTCACAATAGTTTGTTGTTGTCTATGTGTAAAATTGCATAAGTTTATATCGAACATTAAAATACATGTAAACATTTCAAGATCAAAAGGTTAAGCAGTGCCTTACTGTGAATTTATCATCACTGTTTTTATGTCTCTTATCATAGATTTCCAAACTGACAGTTGTCAGAAGCCTTTAAACTCTCCAAATTCCGACACTGACACCATATTCCCCAAGTGAAAGCTTATATCCAATTGTGGCACAAACTCTGAGGAGAAAAAATATTTACCATTTACACTAAATATGATTATTATGAGTCACGATGTAGAATGCATTAATCCTAGTGCCTCCCGGATGGCACAGCTCTCTATCCCACACAATACTGCATCTCTCATCCCAAAGATCTGACCTTTTAAAAACTGAGTCCCTTGTCATCATTTTCTGTAGAAGAGATGGGTTTTTATAAGGCAGCTTAAGGCCTTTCTGAACCTTCACTGCCAAGTTTAACTTAAAAAAATAAATTATTTCTTACACAGCTCCTCAAGGAGTTTATGCTTCTCCTGGGCTTCCAATGACTGTGTCATTTAAAATGAAAAATGAGGTGAGGCCCAGCATAGCTTTTTTGCCAAGAAAAAAAACAGGCTCCAGTCTTTCAGTGCTACTGTTTGCGACAAGAACAGCACAAGCATATTGAGGAGTAAATTTTTAAAGGACTAGATCTTGAAACAAATCAACAAGCTGGGAACTGGCTGAAGAAGTTTCTGCAGCCAAATCCCTCATCTGTTTTGTTCACCCGCCACAGTGAACATTTTCTGCAGGGATGCTAAATGGAAATCCATGAGAACCAGCAGGTAGAGAGGAGAAGGAAGAGTGGCAAGTGCAATGCCAAGGGATCTAAACCACCTGAACCTCTTGGCGATGGCCAAGAAGGATGAGGAATAAAATGTGAGATTAAGCCCAATTCCTCCTCTTGTTATTGCTGCTGGTGAACTTGTGTGGGTCTGGATTTCCAGCAGGCAGGCTGCAGGGATGCCAGGTGTTCAGAGGTTGCAGATAAATGGTCACTGCTGGTTGCTTTGCACATCAGCATCGAGTCTGGCACTTTTCACTGAAAAGGCTGTTGGGATGTTTTCTGATGGACAGACCAAACCAGGCATCCGCACTAAGAATAACTGAATCACCTTAGCTAAGATTTTCCCTCATACAAGGTAAAAGTGTCCTTGATAGGTTGACAAAGAGCTAATAAACAGGGTCTTGGGTATTCATGCAACTTCAGTTCAATCATTACAACTACATGTATGCACATATACACACAAAACCACATGTGGGTGCACATGCATTCACCGTGTTTTCCAAGACCTCAGCTCTTGTTGGGTTGCAAAGATGTAATTTGTTGTTTCCTAGTAGATATGTAAAACCCACTGAAAAGGAAAAGAAACCTTAGGAAATCAGAATGAAAAACTCTTGTTACAGATTTTACTTGGTTGTGAACAAGATTTAAGATTCAAATGAAACATATTTCATGCCCTGGGAGATTATTCTGGAGATTAAGCCCTTTGAATCTGTGTTGTTGAAACTGAAGCTTTTTTTTCCCGCCAGGAATTATGAATTGCTTTGTCTGTTCAAGTCTAATTGAGCCAAATGGTAGAGTTATGCCCCCCAAGTGAAATTATTCCCACTACACAAAGTCAATATTAGACACAAAATTGTTCTTTTTATGACACCCAAACAATGACATTAGTATTTGGCAGCAGCTATTAAAAAACCCCAACCCCCCCCCCAAACTAACCTCACTATTAAGATACTAACATATTTTTTTAAAATCAAGCTATTTTAAAATTAAAACTAAACTAAAGGTTAAATTATTTTGCTGCTGCACTGCTTTTTATAAACATATAAAATTATAGAGGATTTAAGTACATGAAACCTATGCACTTGGTAAGGAAATTTTTATTAACTATAAAGAAAACACCTCAGCACTAAAGTTTACACTTTTTTTTTCATTTTGGCTTATTTTTTTTAAATTAAATTTAGTGTAGGCTTTTGGGTTTTGCTCATCGTACTAGTGCTGAAAGTACGCAGAAGAATATAGAGCATACTTCCACATAAAGAATAATCAAATTTAAGGGCTAGGTTGGAAATTTAACCACCTAAAATCAGGAAATACAAAAGTGCACACTGCCTCTGCGATCCTAATGCAGCCACTGGGATCCATATGCATGTTTCCACTAGTCTTTAACTGTAAGCTTAGAGGATGGGTGCTACAAACAACGACCAAAACAGGACTCTGCCATGAATAGGGCTGTTGCCCACAGAATTCCTGGGAGTGCATTGGCCTGGACATTGCATGCCTACCCTTGTTTGATTTGTAATCTTCGTGGGTGCATTTAATCCACAGTGCAGCTGGCTGCAGCATTAAGAGGTTGCCAGACTGAAAGCCACGCCAATATTTTTTTACCTATAAGCTTCTCAAAGCCTCAGCACTATCCATTTCAATAGCTGTTGAGCAAACATGCACTGAACACTTGTGCCAGAAATGGGTTTGATAACAGCTTGTATTTCTGTCCTTTGGCTCCAAAGGCAGTGCCCTGTCCTTCACACCAGAGGCCTGGCAAAGGCATGAAGGTGCCTGCAAGGGAGACCCAGTTTGCCTTGCCATCCCCTAGCCAGGGATCTCCACTGGCTGACCTCAACATCCTGAGCTTTTGGGAAGCAAGAAGTAAGTCTGGCAGCATATTTCTACTTTCTGGCTCTAGTGCTATTATGATTTCAGGATTTCTCATCTGAGCTAGATGAGCTAGACACCACATGAGATGGTAATGCCTCAGTCCTTGAATCCAACTCCACTCAATTAATGTGGGGACCATGTAATTTAATCCCCTTCAATATGTTATCAAACTCACGTTTAAATGCAATTAAGTTTCCTTCTTATCATTCTCTGCTCCTATGTTGTGAGAAGGAATTTGACTAGGGGAAATATACCAGGATATGGTAAAGACAATGTCATATGGCTAGAGGAAGCTGGCTGACACACGGCAGACTATGAAGGACAAAAGTAAGAGGACAATGACAGACCAGTCCTCTACTATCCTCCTGAACTACTTATAGCAGCAGCAGACCTGCACTCTTCCTCTTTTTTTTGATGGTTGCTCAGTGTCCTAGGAACATACGTTTCTAATTTGACTAAGGCAAAACAGGTTGCCCAGAGAGGCTGTAGATGCCCCATACCTGAAAACATTCAAGGTCAGGTTGGATGGGGCTCTAAGCAACCTAATCTAGTTGAAGATGTCCTTGCTCATTGCAGCAGGATGGGACTAGATGACCTTTAAAGGTCCCTTCCAAACCAAATTATTCTATGATTCTATGAAAAGAAGGCAATTAAATATATTTTTGGATTCAAGGATGTAATCTTAAGTGGAAGAAAATAAAGGCTTTTCACAAGTGTTGTTTTTCACAAGGTATGTTTGTCAAACAAAATGTCTAGTGACAGACCTCACAGAATATTATCAAATTGTATGCTAGAGGTTTTCATGGTTCCTCTTACTAGATTTGTAAGGACTTCCAAAGAAAAGATAATACAGTGGAAAACACCTTTCATATAAATCATGTTTGAATCTGAAAAAAAATAAAAAAAAATCTTTTTAATAGAATTTTCCTGAAAAAATGGGCCTTTCCACTTCAGCCATTTGTACGCAAACATCTGTACATAAGACTTATCTGAAGAGAAGTTGCATGGGAAGGGACAAAGTTGAGATATCAAATTTTTGGTTCAATATGTAAACATCAAAATAGTTTGGTTTACTGTATCCAGAACTGTTCCCCCATTTCATCTGGAGACAAAACAGAATGCAGACTTATTTTATAAAGCTGTAAACTTTATAGTGGTGATAATTTTTCCCAGGACAACTCCAAATAATGATCTAGATTAGCTAAGCTAAAATTTTATGATCGCCTCCTGAAATGATCTCCTCCAGGCTGAGAGAGTTGGGATTGTTCAGCCTGGAGAAAAGAAGGCTCTGGGGAGATCTAATTGTGGCTTACCAGTATCTGAAGGGGGCCTACAGGAAAGATGGAGAGGGACTGTTTATCAGGGAGCATACTGACAGGACAAGGGGTAATGGAGTTAAGCTGAAGGAGGGTCGATTTAGATTAGATGTTAGAAAGAAATTCTTTACTGTGAGGGTGGTGAGGCACTGGAACAGGTTGCCCAGAGAGGTTGTGGATGCCCCCTTCCTGGAAGTGTTTAAGACCAGGTTGGATGAGGCTTTGGGCAACATGGTCTAGTGGAGGGTGTCCCTGCCCGCAGCAGGGGGTTGGAACTAGATGATCTTTAAGGTCCCTTCCAACCCAAACCATTCTATGAAATAAACCTATCAAATAGCAGTAGCTTGAATTTATAAGTGCTTTTTGTTCCATCTACTTCACAACATCAACTGACGGAGAAGAGACCTTCCTGGATTTCTAGCCCCAGCTATTTCAGGCCACTCCACCTCTTAAACAAATATCACACAGGTTTTAAAGAACCACATGCCTCCTCCTCATGTGAGGCTTTTAGCCTGATTCTCTGAAATCTTGTTGGCTATGTAAGGTGTTTAAGACTATGTATGATATTGAGTGTTGCCATTAGAGATTACAGGAAGTCTATTTCCTTAATAATGCCCATTTGAAAATGGGGGACACATTGCACAGAACTAGCCTAAAGAAGCAATCAAACTTGGAGAAAAAATATTTTGCATTAGCCAATGTACATGCACTGGGAATCCTAGGTGACAAAGAAGTACAAATAAGGTAAGACTGGTTAAAATGCTTGAGTTGAAGGGAAAGGTGCATAAGCAAGCTCAGATTGCAACTGGCTACAGAGTCAAAAATGCTATATGGAAGAATTAAGACAGCAGGAGGTTTTGCCTGGCTAAAGGCACTAGAAGAAAACACAGATAGAATTATTCTTTTCTTTGTAGAAGAGCCAAGGAACAAACATATTGCAGGTGAAAAAACAGCTAAGGAATGCTTAGAGTGGCCCTAATGAGCAACTAAAGAAGTTGACAGAAGAATAATATATGCAAATAAATAATGCTGACAGACCCTAATATGGCAGGAATGCACATGCAAACTTAGATTCAATGGAAAGAACCTTACAAAAGTAGCAGAAAGGCATGGGAAAGATAATATCACAGGGAAGTAGTCTGTACAGCAAGAAAAGTAATGGAGGTCTTTTGCAGTCTAAAACAAGAAAAAAATGTACATCCATTTAAGCCAAGAAGGAAATAGTACCTTTGGCATGAAATTATAAATTTACTTGCAGTTGATTCAATTAAAGAAATTCCTGGCTGCCTCCACATTATGAAGGAAGCTAAACTATCCCCAGTATATCAACTCTCATGTTCAGAATACTGTCTTCGTACTGTCCCAGATAGAGCAGTGGAACTCAAAATATGCTACCAGTGACATAATGCTGGCTTAGCTTATCCTCTGAGGAGTGAGACTGTTAGGTGACATGAGGGAAGTGTTCTGTTGGTGCAAAAAGGAAAAGACTAGAGATGTTCTCAAATGGCTGAAACTACCTCCTATACTTATAGGGGTGGGAGATGAATACGAGGTTGATAATGTGTAAAACAAGTGTTCAGGATACCATCACATGTTTCAATGATCATTAAAATGAGAAGAAAAAATAGAAACAAATAATTACAATTACTCTGAAAATCTCAGCTTATCTTTCTTTCCCTATGCAGTGGGCATCTAATTCATGCCATCTTGCCTCTATTACCACCCCACTCTTCTCTTTTTATCTCCAGTTCCCAGTATCTTCACCCTAGACAGCTTCTCTGCCCTAGTTCCCTTATACGGCCTTAATCACACCTGCCTCCACCACCCTCTTTGTAGGCTGAGCTCGCACCTCCTCTGTATCTCAGTTGAATCTCTTCCTCCTTAGGGCTAAGGCAGAAATCTGGTGCCCTGTTGAAAAGGTTTGTTGATCATACTCAGAAAGTCTTTTTCAGAGGCTTTTGACAGGTCTACAAGTGGGTGGTTTTTCGTGGAAACAAGAACATTTGTAGGTAATGATTCACCACCTCAAGTGTTGGCACTAAAACACGGGGTCTGGTGTGTTGAGAAAAAGAGAAAACACTGCTGGTCCTTGTTAAAAATGTTTTCAGATTTATTCTTTCAAGTGAGTTAAACATGCTATTTCCCCCTAATCATCATCTTATAAATAGCTGCACCATGTTGGTCTGAAGCTTTCAGAAAGAATTGCTGCATACAAGCAGCCAGAGGCACATGCACAGTGTGGAAAACTGTAACCTGAGGAGTTTACAGTTGATAAAATCCTCAAACACTAAAAGTAAGGTTATGGGAGACAAATCAGGCTGTTCTAGCTGTTAGTTAAGCCTAGGCTGTGCCACCCACAGCCACACAGATTACGCAGAGGACACCCGCAACATGCTCTCGCTCAGAGCCTGACTGATGCTTTCCTGTTCTGTTATTCTCTGAAACAGAATTAAAATTCAGTCAGGCTGAAAGGAGCCTTTTACTCTGTGTATGAGAGGAAATAACAATAACTGTGCAATTCATAAAAACCTTCTAGCGTGTATATACACATGCATGTTTTCACTGATAAATCCAAAATGGAGGTAAACATAGAGGAGGCATTAAGCTGTCTTTTCCAGTAGGGAGAGAAATCTGCATGACAAGTTTATTGAAGCATTTTGCAGAAATCCAGGATACTGTTCAACGTACACAGTAAGTTCTTATTAAAGGCCGCATTTCACCACAAACAGCAATTTTGGATGACAATGTTGTGTATTCATCATCAAACATTATTGTTGTTTGCAAATACCAAGAGGGATCCATCTGCCGTTATTTTTTACAATGATATAAATAAGAATATTTAAGTAGATACACATTTTCTATAAAAATGTATCAGTTTGAAGAACGTAAGCCAGAGAACCAAGATAAGGTGAAATAAAAATTTAAGCCAGAAAATATAGCATTTTTAAGTGAAGTTTAAGGCAAATAGTAAATTATTTTCTGAATAAAGTCAATTCCGATAACAAATTTAACATACTTGTTACTTCCCAATAAAGACAGTGAAAATGTTCTGTGGAGATTGCTTTGAAGCAAAATATGAAAGCACCTGCTTCCCAAAGGAGGCTTTGCCAAGGAACAGAGCATCCAAACCCATCACATTTTGATTTGAATAAGCTGCCATTGTGCTACAGAGGAGTTTTAGTTCAACTATTTCAGCACCCAATCCCTTCTATAGAACAGGTTCTCAAGCACTGGAAAGGCACTGGAAAGAGGGGAGAGGATGATACATCATGGGAAATACTTGAGGAAACTGGCTCCCAATGGAAGAGGACACATAGATTTCAAGGTGCAACCCCTCCAGAGCACCCTTGTGATATTTTGAGATCAGCATTATTTTCTTTTTTTGGTGAAGTTAGTGTTTTCTATGTGAAAACCTCTTCAGAATTTCCCTCTCTCCCTGACACTTTCTTTGAGAAAAAAGACATTTTCTGGCCTGCTATTTAGCTTGCTCTCTAATCATAAGGCTTGAGACTAAAAGCAGATGAGGACCTCCAAATTCATGCTGAGATTTCTTTACTGCAATCAGTGGAAATCAAGTATTGTTCATAGATCACTTTCTTGCAAAGATCAGTCAATAAATAATTAGCATGGACATGTTGGTAATAAAAGTTTCAGTTGACATGGAGAAATAAGTTTCTCTTCCAGGGTTGCAAAAAACTATTACCTGACTATGTGTTCCTCTATTGCTGAGGAGTACTTAGCACACAACGGACTTCACAAAATAGCTATTTAACTGTTGTCTGGGTGATGATTCAGTACTTCAAGTGATGCCCCGAAAGCAAGTTGGAGACAGTAGATCTTTCCATAGCTTCTACTTTTCAAGAAAGCTACTACAGATTCCTCAGCTTTACCCCATATTCTCTCCCACAAACAGAATACAAAATTATAATTAAGACAAAGCACAGTCCACATGTACAAAACAGGTTCACCTACTCCCAAAAGCACAACAAAGCAAAGGCAAAAGTGAAAAAAAGGATACTTTCAAGTCAGTGAGGGTGTACTCTGTGATTATGTGCTTTGGGGCCTGCATTACAACAGTAGTTCATGGTCTAAGCATGAGAGGAATTACAAATTTGCTTGCTATGGCAGCATGTGTTTGCAAATTAACTGCATCTAGCCATTCCAGAAGCAATGTACTGCCAAAATATTCAAAAGATCTCTTGATTTAGCTTAAGGCCATGTTTCTCACTTCAGAGAAGATTGCAAAACCTGTAATTTTCAATACAATTAATAAAACATCAGCCTCCGTACACAAAAAAACCTAATGACCTCTGGTTGTCAGTATTATTCTGTTGAGTTCTAAGCCATATTCATTATCCAGCCTGCGTGTTGTATCTTCCTCAGGTGACAATGCTATTTAGATACCTAGGCAAGTATTTACTTTACTGGAAAAGTATCCCATCGACTGAGTAAAACGCTCTGTTATAGTGCAGCAGTATCTGTGAAGCTTGCCCTCTGCTACCATCTCTTTGCATTGTCAGAAAAGTCAGAGTGTGGTTCCCCCCAGAGAAAAAGCTACAGCTAGAACTGAGTTTGCTATAAATGACTCTGCTATTCCCCCACTGATAGTACAGAACAAGAAATACTACAGAATTAAGGCCCTGAGACAAGTTGCTCCCCTAATAGCAGAAGGATTGCTGTTACCTTCAAAGTCTAAATCTGCCTCTGTCTTTACATAAACTTCCATTTTTTCTATCCTATCTTCAGAGGCATCAACTGGAATATTCTACTTTTTATTTCTAATTTTAGATGAGAGCTGGAAGGAATAAGACTCGAGCAAGTCAACTTATCTACAGTTCCTCTAAAAAACCGATATTACAGATAGAGAAGACATACTGTTAACCTAATTGCATCTTGTTCATTCCTTTGCCAAAGTAACATTGTTCTCCAAAATACATTCTGAAGTACTTGACTCAATCTGATATTAAAAGGTTTAAAGCGGTACTATAAGCTTTACATGGGATTTGCTCCTAAAGCCAGCAAGACTTTTAACTGGAACTTTTCTGCAAGGATTCAAGAAAGGAATCTTTTTCTTGATAGGTGAAAGATGCTGCCTTCAAGTAACTTTTTCTCAGCACAAAAGTCACAATACACAGTTTGGGACAGTAGTTTATGAGCCACAATCAACTTCCTTTTATCTAAGGGCAGGTAAGAATCACTTCCAAAACACAGTTTCTGTTCTAGCATGGCAAGTAGTTTTAAAACATCCTTTCATCCAATTTCAAGTTGCTCATGGAAGAATTAGACAGAATTTTCAGTGTTTTTCTTTTAACAACTCTTTAAAATTTGATATTCATAATGATATTTCAAGATAATTTTATTTTACCTAGAGCTGGCCAATAGGTAACATAAAACATCCCTGTTATGTGAGCCAGGTTGTTTTCCTATACAGATGTTATCCCAGGAACTTCTTTTCAATATGTCAAAGGTTCCCAGTTTATTTCATCCAGTCAAAACTCTTGACTGAAATTATAATTTATTCTTTCTTGGTTCAAAGGATGCTGCCATAGTAGCACGTGCTGTGCTTACAAGAAGAGCCACCATCGTGCAGTACATTGAGCACTGATAAATAAAAAGGGAAGTAAAACGAAATGCAGGCACAATCAAAATTTGCATTTTACTGAAAGAGATGCTTGATGACATATTCAGCCCTACACAATAAACAAGCTTAGGCCACCATATTTACAGGTAACTGAACAGCATGAATATGGGGATGACTGTGTCTGGCAGCAGGAACACAACTTTTTTTAAAGAATTTTTGTGATCTCTAAGGAAACATAAAAGTTACTCATAAACATACTAGCTCCTAGTTCTAGAAAAATGAACTATGAACAATGAAATGGAAAAAATAACAAAAAGGTATGATTTTTTTGAAAAAAAAAAAATTCTAGTAAATCATTAAGTTTTAATTCATATATTTTTCTTAAGCCTCCAACTGTCATTTATTCCTGAACAAAAATGTTCCATATTAGCTTTGTTTGATGTAGGAAAAAAAAAAGGAGAAAACGGAACACACGCTAAAAATCCCCAAGAAGCCCTTTTTCCAAAGTTAGGGTAAGCATATGACTACTTATCATACGAACCTTCTGCCTAAAGGATTCTGAAGTTGGCTAACATAAGGAAAGAAAAGAAGCATCTCTTTAATCTCTTCTTGACCCTCTACCTGTTTGGTTTTTGCACTCTGCTGTATTACCGTTTACTTCCAAGTCTGCCCTTCTCAGACACATCTTTTCCATGGCTTTTCTGACAGAAACTATTGTCAATGGCACATCTCAGGGATCGAGGGAGATGAAGACTTGCAGATTTACGCTGCACTGTTCTTGACAACATAAATTGACCACGTGAGGTCATATATTGCATTTACTCACTCACATGTTAGTGTGCAATGATTCTGGCAGTCAGTACACTCATGATTTTTTAATGTCATTCCCAGAATTTAGCATAAAGACTGCAAACCAGTAGAGGCTCAAAACTTTAAAATACTTTTCTATTTTTTCCCCAATAATCTCAATGGAAATGCATTTGTAAGCCAAAAGCCGAGCCTCCAGCTCTTTCCTTCACTTCCTGAAAGCTGGAGGTTTTGGCTGCTAGCTTTGGGATTAAAGAACTGATTAGAAGTTTTTACCACTGAAAATATCCATGTGTAGACTCATCCTCTTAAAATCTCCCTGCTGACGTACTGAGTATGTTTGTCAAAATTTGTTCCTTCACAGTTCTTAGAAAGTTGCAAAGATAGTTGCAAATCAGGTTTGGTTTTTGGGGGGGAGGGTGTTTGTTGTTTTGGGGTTTTTTTGGTTGGTTGGTTTGTTCATTTTTGTACAAAAGAAGTTGTTTCAGTGCAATTGTACTCGGGCTGGCCAAAAGTGGCTTCATTCCTAAAAGCACTCATCTAGACTCATTAACAATTACATCCTTCCTGAGGGAAAAAAAAAAAAAAAAAAATCAGTTTTCATTGCTGCAAAAGTTGCATCCTATGCTAGCTACAGACAGAGACTGTGTACATTTTTACTTATGGCAACCACAACATGATTGATATGGCAGCCTAGGTGTAACCTGCATGCAGCCCCTTCCCTGTTTGTCTCTCCTATATCCTTTTTCTTGATTTGTTTGGCCTTTTAGCTCATTACATGCTTGCACACTCATAGTTTATTCCTCATTTACTTGTTTTTAACTTTCAGAGGATGACACAAAGATCCTGCAGCCCAGCCCTGCCACAAAGCATGGCCGACTGCTCAAACTACACCAGATCCCACAGAAACACTTTTTTTTCCCCCTCCAGCTTGAGGTCTGCCATGGTGAAGCCTGAACAAAACATGCTAGCTCAATATTGAGACACTTCAAATGGAGCAAGAAATAGTACAAAGCTGTCTGAAGGGATCTTTTCATTGTAAGGAGCCTGAGAAGAAGATTGAAAAGACAACAGGGAATAGGAACAACAGAATCCTAATTAGAGTAGGCATAGAAAAGTAAGCAAAAGGTAGACAGGAGAGTCTTTCAGTTGTATCTTCTGTGGGGATGGGGCTGTCTTCCTTTATAACATGTTTGTACAGCACTTGCCACGGAGGTGATCAATCTGATGATCTGCAGGTGCTATTAAGTATGCAGTGTACATCCCTCACTGCCAGTTCATAGGTGATGTGGTCTTGCTTCAATGCCCCTGCACAGCTTTGGCTCTTCAGATTGAGACATTCTTTTTCTTCAGTATTAACAGAGTTCAAAAAGAAAGAGACAAGAAAAACAGAGCCAGAAAAGGAAAAAGGGAAATGTACAACCATCTTAAGTGGTCCAATTAGCACTAGCTGTGGTTTATTGTGGCCTTTTGACTGAGGGGTGGGGAGAAGGTAAGACTAATCTGTTCTCTAGATTTTTTTAATAAGTTATTAGGTTAGATGCTATGACTTAGATGAACACAGTTATACAAGTGAAGGTAATCTTCAGATTGCAATGAGTATGCCAGCCACTGCAATGATATCTGAGTGAAGCCAGTCATTCCTAATAATGTGGACTTATCCCCACTCATCTGAACTAGTATTAATACTAAGCCATAAAGATAATTTCCCTATGAAAAAAAGTAACAAAAAAACAAGAGAAAGGCACTGACATGGCATGATGATAGGCCTATCTTGAAAAGAAAGATGCTGCTTAATTAGGCAGGCAGGTATAAGTGTAAGGTGGTAGGATGTCACCGATTCTTGACAGAGAGGAGAAGAGGGGCCCAAAAGACTTCAAAATATGGTAAGCTTATTTTCTCCTGCACACTTAAGGTCTGAATAATTACCAGCTTATGGAAAGATGTCAGAAAAACCCCTATGAACTCCAGAGAGGAACCAGTTTTGACTTCTGACTTGTGCAAGCTTGCTGCCCTTGTTGTAATACACTGGCTAGTTTCCCTGTGAGGTAATCACCTAGGCATCAGGAAATTATTCTTCCACTTAGAGTTTAGTGGGTTTATTTTCTTCAGATGTTTTGTTCAATCTGATCGCCACATCCAAGGCAGGCCAAATGCTTCTGATGGAGGCACTTCTGAGAGCATGCACATACATACTTGTTCTGCTCTCCCTCCATTCTCTAACATCATTTGTTCTTTTTGCTGAACAGCATAAAAAGTCGAGAAAGATTTTTCCATGTTGTATTTTTTAGGTGAAAAATTAAAATCTTAGCTGTGGTGGTGAGAAATAGCTGGTCCTTATTTACAACTGAGACTTGTGTTTCTCTACACAACAAAAACCAACTTTCTGCTATGTTTTTAGGAAATCTGTTGCCAGCAAACAGTCTGAGGAGTCTTAAACGAGTTGCTTTTCAGACACGGTACTACAAAGATCTGGATAATAATTTTCATTTTTTTCAAGGCTATCCCTGCCCTACATAGGATTGTACCTTTGTTTTCCCCCATATTCACATTTGTCTCTCATCTTTCAAGGTCTTCTATTTCTGTAGATAAACCATCTTTCAAATACAAGCCTGTGTGTGAAAGTTTTTAATCTATTTAGTCTCATCTCCATTTTCTTACATTCTGACTAAATCACAAAGCAATGAAATAATATTATAATCTTATTCATGAGTCAGAGCTAAATTGCTAATTTAAAATTAATCTCGTTTTTTAGACAAATTTTAGGAGTATCAAAGCAGAAGCCATGGTGAAGAACAAGCTAACAGGCAAATGAAAGTTACCACAAATGAACCAAAAAAGCACGGAAATAATTTCAATCATAGTCCTTGTTAATTACTTGAACAGTACCTTCTTAAACACATTTCCCAGCTAACAACTTTATACCTTCAAAATATCAACAGACATCAATGATATCAACATTCTTCCTTTTTCAACACATCACCTACAGAGCTAAAGAAACCAAGCAATATCATAAAAGGAGCCTTCAATCCAAGCCCACAAGTACAGGGCAGTAAGAGATCCTTGCAAGTCAACGACTAAACATTTAATATTGCTTCCTGGCTTTGTGGGGGGGTTTAGAGCAGACACAGCTTAGGCGTTCTGAGTTATCCAGTGCGTTGCATAAGTGAGGGATTTATATCCATGTCATCCATTTAAAAAACCTCTCAGGGGCATCGAGAGATGTAGGATTAGGAGAGGTGTTTCAATATGAAGTTTATATGCAAAATGGTGAGAAAAACATAGTACAATGAATATATACATAATAAAAACTACTGAAACAACAACCGTGCAAACTTGAAAAAAGTACACTTCTTCATGACAGGGAGAAAGTGGGAGACGGGGAAAAAGTATAAGGAAGACTAATGCCCTTAGACATTCAATATAGAAAAGATATTGTCCTCATATACATTCTTATTTATCTTCACCTTCCTGCAGTCTGTGTATTACCTCCTTACATACGGCAGTTTCTTTCCATCATGGAGGCAATTCATTCCTGTCCTGTCAGGTTCACTTCTTCTTTCCTAGCGCCTCAAGACACTAGTTGCTGTCAAAGCAGTAACAAAAATAACCCAAGAGATTTTCTTCTGACAGCTCCTGAAGTGTAGAATCATCACATCAGATATATATTTGGGGTCAGAAAGCCCAACTTCTGTTATACGACCTCATCCAGCCAGAGCTTTCTCTAAACCCTTGTCAAAAACATGTTTATGATCCCCAGCCAGCCAGGAGAAATACTGTTTGTTCTCTCAAGCCCAGCTAACTTGCTTTCGATTATCTCCTTATTAAAGAAATAGATTGTGCTTCGTAAAGCAGTCCTAGATGTTGCAGAATTACTGCTTGAAACATAGCATTTGGAACAATACATTTTTATTTCAATATTGGTGTCCCATGCCTTGTGAGTCATTGTAATGATTCCTTCTTGCTTTCTGTATTGAGCTTAAATAGGTTAGGCATTTTCAAAGCTCTTAACTAAATTTACATTGGAATTAAAAACACATCTGCAGAAAAACACACAATATAGCTAAGGAAGACCCTTAGCTGGCCTATACTAATCTCTCTTACACTACATTTTGTTCTCCCACCCTGTCCTGCAAACATCCTTCCCAAATCAAGTTGTTTCCATTACTTCATAAATTTTGCTTCTAAGAAAAAGGGGGAGAAATTATATCCAGAGCAACAAACAACTCTGCAACCATCAAGAACTGTAGCAGCATTTCTGACCCAAGAATCTTGCATTATTAAATTGGTCCGCTTGTCCCTTTTCTTTTTAAAATATATTCAGACCTTTGTTATTTAGGCATACCAATTTGAGGCTACTATCTTGCTAATAATTGCATGGGTGAACAGTTCCACTGACCAGTGGAGACAGCAAATCCTGATTTCCAAGATCTGGGGGAGGAGGGACTCCCACAACAAAACAATCAAAAAAACCCAAGCCACCACACTTCTCTTTGTTTTCATCTACTCTGTCTCAACTCTGTGTTGTTTTATGCCAATTGCTTTTTCATTGTGTAGATGTACATCTCTTGATGCCCCTGACTCTCCATACGTGGGGAAGGTAGCATTAGATACAACAGCTGGTTTTTTCCCCCCACAAGAGAATTTAAACCTAGTGAGCTCAAGCTATATCAGGTTGTTGTTTTGTTGTTTGTTTAAAAAAAAAAAAAAACACCACCCCAAACCCACAAACAAAAAACCAAACCACAAATTGAGCCAAAAAGGTGAAGTCCACACATTATTCTTATGTGTGGATATTCGTAAGTGAATATCTGCAGTGAAATCTGCTTTTGAAAATAGAACACCAGGAACCAACTCAAACCAACATAATTGGGACTAAGCTGATTTCTGGTTACCTGTTAACCAAACCACATGCATGCACTTTGTAGTTTGCAAATAAAATTCACTGCAGTTGTAAAATAATCTGAAAATGCATACATACATAAATAATACTGGTTTAATATTACCAGTGAGAAATCTAGACATGTCAAAAGACTTAAAAACTCTGAGTCAAGGCCAATTCCAGCAGTTTCAATGTTTGAAATTTATTCAATTTCATTCAACAAATTCTTTCTAATAGCATTTGGCACTGTGTGCCTCTGTATCTCACTATATGCATACATGCATATGTACAGAAAAATATATACAAACTAAAATTTTGGGATATTTAACTTGTAAGACAAGCGTGATTTGTGTAAGATAGCAACACAATAAAAAATAAATACTCCACAGGCAATGAATTACCTCATTAAAACTAGTTAACAACATTTTGAGGTATAGATGGACTTAATTAGTCTGCTATATACTGCTCAGAATAGCAGCAAACATGTGCCTTTTTACGGGAGCTCAGGACTCCATGTTGTCCAAAAACCTGGCATCTGCTTTTTCCAGTTGGCATTTTTCAGGCCATACTGCCTGGCACATCCCTCATTTCAAGTTGCCAAAAGAGTGATGGAAGAACAAGACACCCTGGCACCATGTATTTTCTAAAGCAATACAAAAGAACGGACTTGGGGATTTACAAGTTGCTATTCCATCACACAATGGGTTTTTGTCACATTTTACATGTTAACCAGCTTACCTCCTTCAAATCTGCTTTATTATGTTCTAGTCACAGAGTTGAAAATGGAACAATAAATAGACTGTATGCACTTGTTTTATTGTGCCAGTATTAATGGATGTTTTAACAATTTATGTCAGAAAGTAAAAATGTTGTCCATCACAGCTGTTTATATAGAGAGAGAAAGAATACTGTGTTTTGAAAAGAAGACTGCATTAAGGAATAGAGCACTTCTGTGAGAATTCCTCTATTCCAGATACGTGTCAAATCTGTAGGAAAGGCAATAATTGCAAACAGTTTTTTGGCAGTGTGCACCAGTTGTAGGGCTGTACAGGGTGAACCGTGCAGCAGTATTAGCGTGCCGCCGCAGCTGAGCAGTCCACGACAGAGCTGCTTACAGAGGAGAGGCCAGAGCACTCACTGCAAATGCACCACAGGCAAAGTGTGACAAGAGTGAAGGAGGGCACAAAACTTTCATGGTTTGTTTAATGTAGAGCTAAGCCTCAAGCCTTCTCTGCCTTTCACATCATCCCCTTCTTGCAAACTTTCTATGCTGTATGTGTATCTGCTTCTGAGACAGGCAATGCAAAGATTTCAAGCTGAGTTTCTTTACAGGCATCACATCTGCTGACTGCACTATGGGTCTGGTTACTTTCACTAACCCTTGACTGCAGCACGAGATACAGAACAGTACTTCTGAGATTACAAACTGCACTCCAGATGTTGCACTCCTTTCTTTTTCCAAGGGCATCCATTTGTTGTCCATCAGATTCTCTACTCAATAACTAACTTAGATGAAATTATCGAGTGATTTCAAAACCACTATTCTATATATCGCCCAATGGTATTACCCACACAAATTCGTCTTACAGAAGTAAAACATTTCCATTCTGAAGATTAGCTTTGATTTGGGACTCCCCATTCTTTTTTTTTTTCCTTTTTTTTTTTTTTAATGTTGGCACTTATTTGACCAAGGATTGCAGAACTGAGCCTTTTTTGAGAAAGTTAAGTTGATGGGAAGTCTCACATTGACTTGAAACTGAGGCCAGTTCTGGGGAAACAAATTCAAAGGAGAATTTGTTCTGATACAAAGGCATCTCATGGTTTTACATCACTGCAGCCAACAAGCTAATGTTGGTTTCATATTAGTCCCCTAGTCTTTGGTTACTAAAATGTCCTTGAGTATTTTAAGAAGTACTGAATGACTAAAGACATTTCTGTGAGAGAAATACAATAGATGAGACAATTAGGCATTTTACATGAAACATTTTTGCTGATGGTAGATCCATCCATTATCTCATCCAGATAGGAAAGGATGTAGCAAATAGCTTTCTCAACAATATATTCCTGACATCTTTAATCTTTCTTATTGTATTGGGTTTGCGTGGCAAGGTTTTGGTAGCAGAGGGGCTACAGGGGTGGCTTCTGTGAGAAGCTGCTAGAAACTTCCTCCATGTCTGACAG
Source organism: Grus americana (assembly GCF_028858705.1). Taxonomy (NCBI): domain Eukaryota; kingdom Metazoa; phylum Chordata; class Aves; order Gruiformes; family Gruidae; genus Grus; species Grus americana. The sequence continues at coordinate 109,990,018 of NC_072853.1, read as the reverse complement.
AGCCAATGTCAATCAGCTCCAAGACGGACCCGCTGCTGGCCAAGGCCGAGCCCATCAGCAACAGTAGTAACACCTCTGGGATAACATATTTAAGAAGGGGGAAAACCCCTGTGGAACAGCAGCCAGAAGAAGGGAGTGAGAATACGTGAGAGGAACAGCCCTGCAGACACCAAGGTCAGTGAAGAAGGAGGGGGAGGAGCTGCCCCAGGCACAAAAGCAGAGATTGCTCTGAAGCTCGTGGAAAAGACCATGGTGAGGTACACTGTCCCTCTGCAGCCCATGGAGGTTAATACTGGAGCAGATATCCACCTGCAGCCCATGGAGGACCCCACGCTAGAGCAGGTGGATGCCCAAAGGAGACTGTGACCCTGTGGGAAGCCTGTGCTGGAGCAGGTTTGCTGGCAGGACTTGTGACCCCATGGGGGACCCACACCAGAGCAGTCTGGTCCTGAAGGACTGCACCCTGTGGAAGGGACCCACGCTGGAGCAGTTTGTGAAGAACTGCAGCTCAAGGGAAAGACTCACATTGGAGAAGTTCATGGAGGACTGTCTCCCATGGGAGAGACCCCAGACTGGAGCAGGGGAAGAGTGTGAGGAGTCCTCACCCTGAGGAGGAAGGAGCAGTAGAGACAACGTGTGATGAACTGACCGTAACCCCCCTTCCCTGTCCCCCTGTGCCACTGGCAGGGAGGAAGTAGAGAATTCAGGAGTAAAGTTGAGCCCAGGAAGAAGGCAGGGTTAGGGGGAAGTTTAGTTTTTATTTCTCATTACCCTACTCTGATTTGATTGGTAATTAATTTCCCCAGAGTCAAGTCTGTTTTGCCCATGACAGTAATTGTGAGTGATCTCTCTCTGCCTTGATCCTGACCCACAAGCCTTTCCTTATATTTTCTCTCCCCTGTCCAGCTGAGGAGGGGAGTGATAGAACCACTTGGCATCCAGCCAAGGTCAAAACCACCAACCTTTTTTAAAAGAACATCTTACCTATAGTCTATTTACCAAAATGGAGGTTTATTCAGTGATGAGGCTTCCCACATTGACATTAATTGTTCCCTCAAAGGGATTTGACTGCAGTGACTGTTCTGGACTCTTGGATTCACCCAGTTAGCCCAGAAACCACAACAGCTGCTCATGAGCTGGGGAAAATGAGAAGTAATTCCCACAAGAACAAAGCAATATAGAAGAAAATGGACTTTCTCTTTTCTGCTATTCACAACATCCAAAACCTCTGTGCATTTCCCTGTCCTAGTCTTTCTACACATAAGAAAATTTAGAGTCATCAGCAAGAAAACTGTGATGGATCCACCTCTGAATTCAGAGGCGCTGACTCATGTCTTGAAGGCCTGCCAGCAACTACCTAAATTAAAGATCTTGAGCAATCAAGCAGAAGTGCTTCAAACTATTTTTACTCTTGTTTCACTGAAGTGACAACTTTACCCTTTGTTACTCCATCTTATTAGTCAACATATTCTTGTGTGTGTTTGTGGAAGTTTCACTTCCACAAAGTCTCTTTCAATAAAGAGTGATTGGGTTCAAAAACTGATTTACTGTACAATTCAACCTTCAGCCGAGGTTGAGGCTTTGGGAAAGCTTTTGTTACTGTGACAGGAACAGGCGTTTTGCCTGTATCAAGTAGCTTCCCTTGGCAAGGAATTAAAATTTGATACAGTGATCAAATTAAAGACAATAAATTGTAATTTCATCACCATATTTTTCCATCTTTAACTACCTTAATAACATTGTAATAAATTAGCTCAGTAACATGCTTGCTTAACCTTTTTTACTCAAAAAAGAAAATCTATAGATGTATATGAAATTGGTTTACTCTGCCAAATCATGGGTCATGAACTCTGAAGGTGTATGTAACATCAGGTGAGAGTTCTGCAAACTACTTGACTTTGTTTCCAAAAGAATATCCAAGTCCTCACACTGGGGAATTTCTCTATGAGATTAAGGGAAAGACTGGACATGTTTCCTTCTGGTACTTATTAGTGTCAATTGCCAAAAGGTTTGCTAGAGCACATACATTTTTCTGCTCATCCCTCAATAAACAGAGCTCATAAGCATGATGCTTCTAGGCAGGCAGCTCTGGCCTTAAAGCTGGACATCCTCAACTACCAGTAGGGTATTATGGTCTCAGTTAACAGATTAAAAAGAAAAATAGCCCTGGATGTAAAACCCCAAGCTCTTTCTCCATTGTAACGCAACACATTTTGCAGGTGCATCTAAGCAGTTTAGGTAGCAGCACGTTCCAAGTAACTCCATTAGAGATTAGCGCCTACAATGCTTTGGGCTTGCTATACACTTGTTTGTGAGCCATACAGTCCGTGCCCTGCACCACAGAGGTCTAGGTGTGGGGCAGCTGCAGTCAGCAAGCACATAAAGGACAGGCATCCTTTACAGCTTCCATGCATTACTTTTCTTAAAGAAATAGGTGGCCAAGTAGTAGGACTGCTGTTGGTGCCACATGGTTTATGGCACTGATTAATTTCAAGTATGTGTACCAGCACGGTGGGTTGAAACCAGCACAACTGAGGCTCAGACCCATTTATAAATCTGTTATTCATAGGACAGCCTAGTATTATATTCAGTTTGAAACAGATTATTCTGAATAAATGGATAGACACAACTAAACACCACTATCAATAGAAAACTTCGGAAGACCTTTATCCCACTGGGCTGGTTTCTTATGTAAAGGTTTTTCAGTTACCACAGTGTGTATTTTATGAGTTTATTTCGAGGAAAACCATATGTTTGTCTTTATTGTCAATAGCCAAAGCAGTTTGGGCTGAGCATCAAAACTTCTTGCTGTTGATCTTATATTTTTAATCTGAGATTTTAAAAAAATGTGTTATACATATTAAATGCTAATGTAGTTCCCTAATAGTCAGGCTGTGGGAAGAGGAATAATGGAGCTATTAATGTTTAACAAAATGGCCATCTAGCTCTGTTTTGATGGAACAGGGACTACATATGACTTCTGGGTGAGCACTTCAACCCTATTTCTTACTGTAAGTGCAATAAAATGTCATTATTTTAATGTCATATCTTATGAACAAAAAATTGTGTCAAGTTAACTGTGAAACTGTGGAAGAAAATAGGGAGGAAAAACAGGTTTTCTCATCAGATATGAAAATTAAAAGGATGGTTAAGGAAGAGAGAAATAACCAAGTAAAGACCATCTAAAAAGTCTTCACATGCTCTTCAGTAAAAAATAGAAACACTGCAATTGGCTACATCTTGAGTCTGGACTACAGAACAGTTTTCTTCTTGTACAGCCAAAAATGAATTAGTTTATTTTCCAGTATGCTTTGCATACTTATTGTCACTAAATTACATGCCTGCTTTTCTGTACATTTTTGTATCCACTTTTGAGTTGGAAAGGGCTGGATCACAACAATCCAAATTGTACAGTGTTTCCTTTACCCATCCCACCCTACCTCACTGCATTAGCAGTGTTGATGCTAGCTTAGGTTTAGTAGTGTCACCCACAGCTTTACACTTACCCACTGAATTGAGAAAGAGATTTTTATCCATAGCCAAGATGACGGCTGCTATACAGACCTATCAGGAAAGGAGCTAGGTGTTTCTAGACTAGAAAATAATCATAAGAACTTCACCTTAGCAGCCTACATCAAGTTAGCTAGACAGTCAAGCATTAAAGGAACTTCAAACGATGCAAGCCAACATGAAGAAAACAGTATGAAGCACCCATACGTCTACCAAGAAGAAAGTAATTTGCATGCTGTCACTGTTTTGGCTACAGAAACATTAGTTGCTGTCTAAATCCACAAAACATCATTTCATAAAGGTCAGTCTATTTTTCTGAAAATCACAGCTTTCTGTGAAGTCATCCTTTATCCAACTCTTTTGGTCAACTGGTCCCTAACTCTAATTTTTAACGTTTCCTCAGTTTTGCTGCTAGTAGCATGAAACGGAGTACAATTTAAGATTAAAGAGAGTTTCAAACTAACTACAGATTTTCAAAAATCTTGTTATTCTTGTTCTAAACATTGCCCTACTATACTTATAAAGCACCTCAACCATCTGAAGCTGTTCTCAGATAGGACTGATGAAACCCTAACCATTAGAATAAGATGGGCCAAAACCAACTTTTATTTCTGTTCAGACTTTGATAAGAGCATGAAAATTATTTCTCTGTCTTCAAAGGAAAAACACATAGAAGATTGGCATATGCTCAACAGGCACCAAGAGAGGGGAAACAAGTCAACAATTTATATAAACAAAAGCCACATAAGAAAATCATTATGCTGAAATACTGTGAACCAGCAGCAGGCTTGAGTAAAGCATCCATATTGCCAGAGCTAATTTATTTCTTTTAGCATACCTTTAAAATCCTTCACAAAAGGAATCTGTTCTTTTTTTTTAAAGCATGACAAATATATATTCTAATCAGTTGAGTTAGATTAGTTTTTCTTTTTTAGAGTTAGATTTTTCTCTCCCTAAACCTTCAACTGTGACTGCAATGGGTTTCTTCAGAGAAAGAGAAAGATTGCAAGAGAAAGAGATTGCAAAAAGAGTGCTTGCCGTCTTCCATTACTAAGCCATACAATGAAGGAGAAATACCCTTTCAAAAAAATAAGCAAAATAAGAATCCTAGCAGAAAGCCATCCCCTGAGCTGATGGAAGAAGTGACAAGGTTTGTAAGTCCTGAGGTATACTTAACAGATAATGCCACGCACTGAGGGGGACAAGAAAGAATTTAGGTGAAAAGGAATCATTCGGAATAGTCTCAAGGGGAATCAGACAAGACAGGCTACTAACGATCAGGCTTAAAAAACCCACAGATGAATTTAAGGGTGAAAAACCAATAATATGAAGAATCCTGGGAGGTAGGATCCTGTGAAAGACAGCTCATTAGGGCAAATGACCTCAAGTGAACTGGCAGGTCTTTTAGGAAAACCTCTTCCCAGCATAAGAGTGGTACATCTGATGTTCAGAAAAATTAGCAAATGTAGGAGGACACTGGCTTTATCAAACAGGGACAAACTGACTATATACAGGAGTTGGAATCAAGGACAGGAAGCAAAGAAATGTAGAAGAATCTCCTGGCTGTGCTGGGATGGTATTAGAAAAGCCAAAGCTCAGCTAGAGTTGAAACCAATGAGGAAATTGAGTCTGAAATCAGCATTGACCCTGCTTTGGGTGGGAAGTTGGATAGGATGACCTCTCAGGGCCCCTGCCAAGCTGAATTTTGTGATTTTTGAGACTTGGTCCCAGGCACAGGTGAAGTATGAGGAAATGTACACCCTATCACTGAACTTACCACTGGTGTATACTGACAACTAAGTCCTGTAAACTGTAATGTAAGTTATAGTTAATTGACTTTATATGGATATTTAGGCCCATAAATACATAGTGTTATGTTCAGCAGTAAGTTGCTTTTGAAGTTCTGGGTGTTGCCTAATATAAGTAACTAAAATGCATAATTCTGCAGTTAGTATATTAAATTTATATAATATTGTATTATAGTGATATGGATTACTTTGTCCTTTCCTATAAATACATAAAAATTAACTCAAGCTTTACTGTGGAATAGTTAACCGATGCTCCTAATAGTGGTGTAAAACCAGGAAAGAGTAAAACACTGAACAAATAGATCTTATTTTTACCTTCCCTTTGAAGATTTCATTAAGCATACTAGCACATGAATTTCACAAGATGTCCAAGGCTTTAAGAGCTGAGGGTGTTGTTTTAAGTCCTTGGGTTTGAAGACATTGATCCAAATTTATTGACATACTCAGGCAGATCACAGCATCTCTTCTCCAAACACACAATGAAAGTAACTATGTGAATAAATACTTTAAAAATGCTGTCCTGGAGGTTCAGGCCCAGGAGAGTGCATCCTCCTTCTTAAAAAATGAAGAGAAAAATGAACTGATTGACAACTGAAAAACAAGCATGTTTAGACACATATTGGAAGAAAACAAATATTAACACTGGTGTTTAGTTTATTCAGATTTAGACTACTTAAAGCCTCCCTGAAATTATAATTTGCTAACTATGACTACACCATGCTTTACTCCTGAATTTATAGCATGTTTGCCAAGCACAGCGCACACTGACAAAAAAATCTTTATAAAAAGTAAACAAATGGAGCAATAGAGCATAAGTCTAAACCAATTAGAATACTTGTAATTATGAATAATTTAAAGGCAGTGATGGACCAGGAACTGCATACTTTATCATAATCTGTAACTAAGTGCCACAAAGAAGATCAAGGTGTTTGTCAGGCAGGGTTGTACATTTGAATGGTAGCAGTCTGTGAGGGGACCAAAGAAGACAACAGGGAAGAAGGACCAGTTTCAGATAAGGGTAAGCAATATGTCTAGGCCCTATTCCTATTTTTGCTGAAACCCTTTGTGAGAGAGCCATATCTAATAACTTTTTATCCTATAGAACTGAAGGTCTGAGCCAGATCACTAGTCTCAATTTGAGACATTGACCTTAACTTTGAAGTTCAAAGGCTACTCCAGGCTTTGGGATTCAGCTTGCCACAGAAGTTCATTCCCACAGGCAGATGTGACATAACACTGCTTCATGAAACCTGGATTTCTACAGTGGGCACAGTACTTTACATGGCATTGTATACTCCAGGGCTACGCAGGAGGGCTTTTGTAAAACATAAAATGAAGAGGACTGCATTCAACATAGCCATTCTTACACCACAGATGCATAACACAGCTGGTATATGAGGTTTATATAGCAGCTCTCATTATAAACCAAGCTGTAGATCTAGTAAAAAAAGGGAAGCTGTACATGTCTGAGTCTCATTGCTTACCACTTCTTTTAGGACCAAGTTGTCTCCTGTAGATTTAAGCATCTTCCAGCCCCCATCACCCCAACACACCTTCTCAGTTAATTGAAGAATACTAACATCTGCTCAGAATTAGAAGTAATTTCTTGAAAGGATGAAAACATTCAATGTGTATATTTTTCATTGATCTTCAAGACAACCAAGCATTTTCATGAAGAATTTATTTTAAAAAAGAATCAAATTCCAGTAAATTTCACAGAACTTTAAAAAATGTGAATATTCCAAACAAAAAAGATGGTTTACTACATGTGCATTTTCTAAACTGTAAGGCTATAAACCAGAAAGCATTATGTGTAACATATTGAAAGCTACCTAGATGTTTAGGAGCCTAAGGCTTGTTTTCTGTGCAGTAAATTTATTGTAAATTAGGATGTAAACTCACAGTGCACCAACTTCCCATGTAGACAGACATTGCAGACATTCAGAACGCTAGTTTGCAAGGTAGTCAGTTCCCTTTTTTAATGACAATTTTGCTTTAATAAAGCCTTGTGTTGGAATGCCTTGGCACACACACAGGAGGGAAAGAAACCAGAAATGGACCATGATGGGAAGAAAACAAATTGTGAATGAGGTATGATGGAATTCAGAAGAAAGGGATTATGAAGGAAAAGATGGGAGAGAAACAGTGCAAATGATACTTAGCACAAGAAGCAGAAAAATGTGAAAGGTACACAGAAAAAAAAAGACAAATACCATTAATAATCAGGGAAGAATAAGTGCAACAGCAAAACAAAAAAAATGTGCTAAAGAGTCCGAAGAAAAACTCAGATAAAGCATGTCTGCAAATTCCCAAACACAAGGCAATAATTCCAGCAAGCCCAGCTATAAAGCTGTGTATTTTTAAGGTATGTAGGCAGTGTCCTGCATTTTATTAAGATGAGCTGGATAGGCATGTATTTTTTATGGACCCCATTATAGACCCAGGAGCCCAGATTGCATTTCCTCTGACGCACTACGGTCCTTTTTCAAGGTGGGCTGCATGCAGCCATGAAGGCTGCATTGAGGACTTCAGCATATCAGACAGGGCAGGAAGTATGTCCTAGCTGCAGTTCAAATTAGACTACAGCAATGCAGTGTACCACAGGTTATTATCAAACTGCCCTTAATGCAAATATCTTGCTTCAACCTGATACAGTGGCATTTTCAAATCAAAGCTTTTTGTGACACTGAAAAGTTGCAATAGCTTGAATTACCATCCCAACACAGGAAGAAAAACAAGTATCTCAGAAATTCCCCTGGCACAAACATTTCAGTTCCCATTAGCTCCAAGGGGACTGAACATTACCCAGCCTGAATGCAAATGTACTCTCCCACTTGCTCTACCAGCTCTGTTTATTCCCCAATTCTGGTAACACTTGCTCTCTTTTCACCTCCCTGGATTTTTATATTTTTGTCTCCTCAGTCTGACACACACCCTGTTGTCTCTTCTATTCCTCACCTTGTTTTATTTAATACTCTTCTTTTCACTTCCTTGATGTTCTTTCCTGTCCTCTTGATACTCCTTGCCTCTGCCTCTTGGGGCTGTATTACCCAGCTCCTGGCTGCCAGTGAGTCCCAGGTGAGCAGCCCCTTCAAGGCATGGAAGCCCACAATTATTTCACTTGTGGGCTGATGCTGCGAGCCTTGGCACAAGTAGTTGATCTGGGAAAATATACATTTACAACTCCTGAACTGGATTTATTACAACTCAGAGAACAAGTGTGCGAAGTATTTTGTCAGGGGTTACTGTCCATATAAGCTTTTATGAAGGTATTAGGGTTTGTTTTTTTTTAAAAAAAAAGTTGACTTCTCTCAGTATGCAAGTGGTATCTTTTCTTAATCAAGGTAGTAGGAACAAATTCAAGATTGTTGGTACTTGAATATACCTATGTATATACAAACCCCTAAATCTAGAAGTACAGTAGTGAGGTAGATGTATATCTAGAAGGCTTTATTGATCCCATCTGCTTGGTGAACGCACAGCACATGCCAATAACTGAACTCCTAAAATCTTGTCCCAGCATAGAACTTTGAGGGCAGGCTCTTCTGTCATCATTTAACAGGACATCTTTTTTAGATTCCTCAGTGCTCAGCATGTTTCAATTGCTTTTCCACTTGCAGCTGAGAGAATGAATCTGTGCCATGAGGGGAATAAATGGATGCAAGATCTCAGTTACTGGAAAGTTCTGCCCAAGTTTTTCCTTTGCTAAGAGAGCTTCTGGACCAAAAAGCTGCTTCTAGACTTCTGGCACAGGCTGCACAGTGCTGCTAGCTCTGCAAGTTGAAAAATCATTGAAGGTGATCTGAATTTAAACAAATTGAAGAATGAAATCTATAACAAGACATACATACTCTTGATAACAACTTAGAATACTCAAAAAATAGTCTGGAGCTAGAAATGCAGTATTGGGGTTTATTTTGCTAACTTTTTTTGTGCTGGATAAATCTGAACCAAAAGACAAGTCCTGGTATCTTGGAAGGGAACAGGGTCCAGTTGTCTAATTTTCTAATAAGGAATTTGACTGGGCATTTTTATGCCACTGAGTAGAAACATGTCCCAGGTAGCTTTGGCTGTGTTACTCAGGTCTAAGGGGAGATCAGCGCATATACCTCAGCAACATCTTCAGTTGCAAGCAAGCAACAGACCAAGTCTTCCTGCGATGCTGTCCAGATCAGCAGATGCCCAGGCTGAATGTGGCAGTATTTCAGACTTGAGATAGAAGGTCTATGTGATTCACCACAGTCCAGGCTCTTCCAAAGCAACCTGCTAGTCTTGGAGGCCTCTGCATCAAGGCTCACGATGTAGGGATTCTTCATCAGCAAGTTAATCAGGACAGCATTGCAGTAAGGAGCAGCATCTCTGGAATAAAACTTTAGTCTCCTTGATGAGCCTTCCATCTCAGGTAGCCATGCCCTTGCTCTCCCATCTTCATTCAGTCTTAAGGCAGGGTGTACGCTTTAATCATAGGATGAGAGTAAACCATTCTCAGGCAGCTGTGGAAAAGGCAAACACCACCAGAGGCAGTTCCTAGCACTCTTGAAAAGGCACTAGGAAGACCTTATGGGATATGGTCAGCTGTGTTTGAGAGGAAGCAAAAGCATCCACTAGGGATACGGGCATTCTATTTTACAGAAGAGAATGAGAAGTATTTAAGCCAGAGCTACTTGAAACCAAAAGCTGGTACTCGCAAAAGAACAAATGGCTATGGCCTAGTTTTGTTTGTGAATTAAGTTTCTAACAATGAGAGTAGTGAAGCTCTCGTGCAAGCTCCTACCTGGTATAGTATGTACAGGCAATCTGGAAAAGAATTTATGTTCTGCTATTCAGCAGCCCAAAAGCTCCACTGCATTTGCTTTTATACATTTCCCAAAGTTCACTTTGGTCTTCTCTGCTGCCAAATTCTCTCATTGACCACCAACACCCACTACTATCCACAGCAAGCCCTGCTATCCCCCCACCGCCCAATCTAACCCTCCTGAGTTCAGCTCAGCTGCACTGATGAGCTGACACCTGCTTTCAGTGCTCTTTCTCTTGTGAAGAGAGCTGCTCACTCTCCCCAAGCTTCAGTGTTTGTTGATGACGAGAGTAGCACCAGTTCAGTTTTTTGACAACACCTTCTGTCACCAAATCATCTTTCTCTGTTCATGGTATGCTGCAGCATGAGGAAATCCCATAAATAGGCTGATTTACTCCATTATAAAAAACATCTTTCTGAACAAATGTCTGCAATTTCTTCAACTTAACTGAATTGTAGATGCTGAATCCTTTTTGCACTTCTGGTTCATTTTTCTGTTCATTCCCCTCCCTACACAGAAAACTGACAAAATGATCTTTGTCTTTACCCTCTTTAACTCCCTTTTCCCATTTCTGCCCTGTAACACTTTGCTTTCCCCTGAAACAAATATTTCTCATCTGTTCTCTTCCCTCTCTCTCCTATTTATTCCAGTTTTTAAGATGCCTCTTATCTGTTTCCTTCCCTTTCTTTGTTTAATCTCTCATTGTCTTCTGGTTTATCCCCCTCACCCCCATCACACAGTGGGTCTGATTTAATAACTCATTTCTAGTTCCTCCCTACCATCTCTCCTGTGACTATGCCCATCTCTCACAATTACTGTTCATCACCTCGTTCATTTTTATGAACTACGCACTTTATAATCCCTCCCCCCAATTCCAGGTTAGGCTCTGAAGTCTGCCTTCTGTCTCACGCACTTCACTGGAACAGTCTTTGGCAAGGACTTCCATCAAACCTAAAGCTGCAAGGGTATAATCTTTCTCATTCCACCACTTATCAGCACTCTCAACGCCAGCTATATTCCTTTTCTTGAAGGTTGTTTTTTAACAGTGGCTTCCACATCAGTAAGATTAATAAGTAACAGTTAATAGAACATTTTCTTGGTAAAATGAAACAAAAACTCACTTGGATTTCCTTAAGTAACTATCAGGGATCTTTCCTCCTTTGCCACTTACACAACTAAATGCATTGTACTTGGCTGTGCTCCTTGGAAGCACACCTCCACCCTAGCTACAGACAGAATATTGGTCTAAGAAAAAAAGAAATTAGGGCTGATCTTTGCTTATATTGTTATCTCTCACAGAGCCAAGGGATTCATTCATAGTATTTTTCCCTATTTATGAATTCTCCATGCAGTATAAAGAATCCTCTTATCTGTACTTCATTAAAAGTATCCTCAAATTGCTTCAGTAAATAATTTTGGTCTTGTACATACTTTCAGCCTTCTCTATTAAAACCAAGTACATATGCTGCAATATAAGCTACAACCTTCTAAATTAACTTGGAGAACTAGCACAACTTTTAAAGCACGGTGTACAGCTTGTAATATGCACTATCAGTGATGTAAGTTGTATTAAACATACAAGCAGGATCCAAAAGTAATACCTTTTAAATTACATAACCAACCAAATGCAAGCCATTAAATGTGGATTCTTAATTTAAACATGCAGTTATTAATTTTTCTATGAATACACAAGGATTTAAAATTAATACTGATTTTCATTAACATACGCATGAGTAAGATTAAGTATGGTTTTGAATAAACTGTAGAAAAATACTCATTGGCTGTTCAAACCCAGTGCGTGGTCCCAGCACAATCTTTTCCTGTTAGTTTTTGTATTGTAGAACTCCAGATGTGAAGTGATTTAGAAAGATTACATGTTCTGCAATGTAAGAGAAAACAATACAGTGTGCTGGCAGAGTGCTTAGCACAGTGGGGTTGCTATCTCTTGTGGTCTGTGAGCACTGCCCTAGGAAATGCGATTAACAAATTGGAATTCAACCGTAGAACCCATGTTGCTACTCATTGTCTAGCATGCCAGGGAGTGAAACAGGAGGAAGATCCTCATCTATCATCACTGGTATATGACCATACCCTATTTTCTTGAACTAAAAGAGAGGCAGAAGTATCAAATTTAAACTTATTTACATTTGTGACAATTTAAAAATTGAATCAGGAGCAACCTCATTACAGTTTAGATGGGAACAGTTTTGAAACCCAGTTTTCTTCACTCATAGGATTATGACCATCTCTTCCCATTGTGAAAGAACAAAAACCATATCCATAGCACTAAAGTTCTGATCAACTCTGATATCAAACTTTACCACAATTTTTCACAGAATAATTTAGATTGGAAAGGACTTCCAAGGGTCATCTAATCCCACACTCTGCTCAAAGCTAGGCTGACTTCAAAGCCAGGTGAGTCTGCTCAGGGCCTGTTCAGCCAAGCTCTGAAGAGGTCCAAAGCCTCTCCAGATGACTTGTTCCAGTGTTTGACGACTGTCATTGTGGAAGTTTTCCATTATAACTGAATTTTCCTTGCAGCAATTCACAGCAACTGACTATCGTCCTTTCACTGTGCACCTCAGAGGAGAGCCTGTCTTATATCTTCTCTAGCAAGACTCCTACAGATAGCTGAAGATCCCCTCAAAAGACTTCTCAAGGCTAAACAGTCCCAATGCCCTCAGTCTCTCCTGATATGCCACATCCTCCAGTCCCTTCACCACTTTGGCAGCCCTCTGCTGGACTGGCTCCAGTTTGTTAGTCTCTTCCACTGGAGAAAGGTGAAACCAAGCATGGTCCTTTCAACACTCAAGTGCTGGGGAGACGGGAACAGTCCCTTCCCTCAACCCCATGGGTACATCCTGGCTAATGCAGCCCCCTGTGTGGTTAACTTTATACTGCAAAAGCATGCAGCTCACTTGTTCAACTTATCATTCTCCAGACCCATCCGCACAGGCCCCTAAACCTGTACTGTTGTAAAAATAGAGTTATTCCCTCCCAGTCAGGTGCAGGACATCCCACCTGCTTTTGCTGGGCTTACGAGATTTCTGCCAATCCAGTCCTCTAGCCTTTGGAGGTCTCTTTGGGTGGCATCCTTCTGCAAGTCTCATGAGGATGCATTCTGCCCTGCTATTCATTAGTCATTTGGGACATTTTTGTATTTAGCACAATTACAATGCATTATAACTTTGTACAGAAGTCAGAACAAAACAATTTTTCCATACCTAAAAATCCTGTTTTTGTTATTAATCATCTTGACAAAGCTATTAAGAATGTTTTTAATATTACTGAAAATTAGCATTCTCTGACAAAATTAGTCTGACAGAAAAACATCAGATCTTCCTTGGACTGAGTTAACACTTACTACAGGCATAGAGAATTATGCCCTGGTCTGGTCAAAGCAGCAGTCCAAGTCCTGTTTTCAATATGTCACTTTTTGGCAGGATTGGGGATTTTTGAGACAAGCACCTGTCAAGAAGTTGATACATATCAGAAGAGCAACTGTGAAACCTGAAGAAATTTCCAAAGTATCTCTGCTTGAAGATCTAGTGCTTGTTTTTACCTGTATCAACTCAGATTCCTCATCCCCACTCCATCAGTAGGATTAGGGAAGGTGTTACAGCTCCCCTAAAATCACTGAAGTAGGATAGAGCAAAACAAGCTTTAAGGCATCATCCTAAAGAGGACAAGCCCCCTCTACTAAATGCACAATAATACGTTCCGTGTTGGTTAAGATCTTGAAAGTGAGCTTCTTTCATAACTTTATTCTACTATACTAATGAACACAAAAGATAAGCTTGATTTTTACAGGCTTATTCAGTTTAAGCAAACATCTTCCATTTTATATGGAAACTGCAAATAAGAGATTTCCGATTTTCTATTTTGAAAGCATTCAATTATACAGGTATGACCTTGGTGAAAAAAGATTTCCCTCATGGTAAGTTCAGTGGGATTTAACATCTGCTGATCTCAGAAATACTATTACTTTCCCATAAATGAGCTGCAGCTAGACACGTGCCAAAGTAGCTAAACTAGGATCTATACTGCCGCTCACAGCAGTGAAAGGAATTGCGTTATTAAATGTAAATTGATTTCCCTATTTAGTTTGACGGATATAGACAGTAACTGCTATTCTCTATTTTTTCAGGCTTCCATATTATCCAAATAGGTGCTACCTGCTCCACACCCACAGCTCTCTAAAGCCATTCATACATTACAGAGGCAGAGAAGGGGCTCCAGAACAACTGTTTGTATCAGTCTTGCAGAGAACAGAGCATTTTGATGAGAAGGGTGGGATACATATCAGCACTTTATTATAGCAGGGGTCAGTCACAAACTTCAGATGTGGATCCGAATATCCCAAAATACAGAAGCACGTGGTCATCCTTTTGAGGCACTGGGGCTGCACTCTAATGATAGAGAGCAATCTTTCAAGTAGCAATCAATAAAACAGCTGATGTGTTTAGCAGTTACTGACTTTTGCTACCAGGCTAAACTGGCAGCATGTTTCTTTCCAGTTAGAGGCGTAAAACAAGAAAAGCAAACATCCAAATTGCCAGGCAATGTTCAACTAAAATAAAGGACTTTTCACATATATTCTCAGTTGACAGATCATAAAAGAGAAAATTGGTCCACTAAAAAGTGATAGTAGGGAATTGGCGACAAGGATGAACATGGCAGATTTGTTAAACAGTTATTTTGCTCCAAACTTTCCAGAGGACAAAGAAGATGGAGCTTTGTGTTCTAGTCACAGGGCATACTCCAGAGGACTGGAAAACAGAAAACCTACAACCGCTGTTGAATGAAAAAAGCCACAAAATGTAATGTGGCAAACAAATTATAGCCTGGTTAGCTTAGTTAAGGGAGAAGGGGGATAGGTGAAGAAATGTTTTGAAGGACATATTATGAAGACCTTCATGTGAATAATTTGATTCTAAATACCCAATGTGGACCTGTAAGACTCCTTCTTAAACTAACTCACTTTTATTCTTAAGAGATAATACTGCTGCAGCAGGAGCAAGGGAACTGCAGTGTTTCATACACTTATATTTTCAAAGAGTAATAAGGTTCCACACTGAAGATAATTGAGTAGGACAGAGACTTATGGTACATAAGTTAAAATAATAGCTTTAGGATAGAAAATTAGCTCAAAAATAGGAAACAGTGAAGAGGTAATAAGAGGTGTGAAAGAAAAGAGTTTACTAGTGAGGTACCTCAGAGGTCAGGTAGCTTTTAACTAATGCATGCAAACAATTTAGATAAGAGCAAATTTCACCTCTTCTGCGCCTGCTGCAGTTTTATCCACAGGGACTGAACAAGCACAGAATATACAATGGAGACCCAGGACGTACAAAGAAGAGGTGAAGGTTGGTCTTAATTTGTTGACAAAAATAAAAATAGTAAATGCCATACAACCTTGATTATACAAAGGTATACAAAGATACCATGTGGTTCCAAACAACCAGGAGCGCAGATAACGGGAGAGCTGAGACAGCATGCTTGTGAGCCTTCAGTAAGCAGCAGCAAGTAAAGTCCTGTGGCAGTGTATTCAAGTTTTATTACAGCTCTGCTACAAGAGAACACCTATCTGTTTTCTCTTCAGTACATTGACATGCACAGTCATAACTTCAGCTGAAAGTCATCATCCTCAAAACCTGTGCTGAGGTTGAAGGGAGAGAGAAGACAATGAGCTTCAGATGGAGTCCCTGGGAGCTCATGTGCACCTTATATGAAATATGCCTGCAGCAGAGATGAGAGCAGAACAAGGCTGGGTTACCCAGCCTTCCCCAGCTTTATAACGTCTGCCTTCAGGAGACTCCTGATTGTTCTGCTCAGAAAAAAGCCTCTCCTACTTCCCTGTACAAGCCTATTCAGGCACAGAAGCCTTGGGAAAACACAGGGGAAAAGCCTAGTAACCTACTGAGTTAACAAAACCCACTTCCAACTTTCTCTATAGGCAATATGGTGGGAAGTATGAGAAGGGCGGACAACCTGCTGCTCTCTTTTAAGGTTTATACTGGAAGCTTCAGGTGTGCTAGGAGCTCCACATCAGGGGTTTTTTTAAAGCTGAGCTCCAGCAGGAATAAATAGCTCTTACACTTCTGTTGACACACTGGTCAACCATGCCACCTACAGTGAGATTTCAGGGTCAGCTAGCAATTCTCCTCCAGAAATCGAGGATCAAAGATTAATTCACTCCCCTTATTAGCTATGAAGTGGCTTTGAAGCAACATCAGTTTATATGGAGGGCAGATGAAGCTAGCTCTGCACTCTCAGTTAGCTGTAACTCATATGGAGGGATGAACAGCCCAGAAAACTGCTGGATGCTGGATTCCTTCCCTCTACATTAACTTGCTAATTTAAAGAAGCCTGAGGATTTCTTTAGGCAAGGCACAGAAAGATCAGAACTCCACTTAAGCCCTTTTCCAGACTCTTAAAAATGGGGAGGAAGTAATTCAGTGTCACAGCAATGCAGATTTGACACTTATACAAGGACAAAGATTCTGACCTGCATCAGAAACAGCAGAAGCAAGGGAAAACACTTCAGCATATATATAAAGCTGACCCAGCTGTGTAAGCAGGTATTTTACAGCTGGAATGTGCACAAGGTAGTTACAGAAGAGACATGACATACAATGATTTATTAGAGAAGCATTCATGCCTTTGGTTTCCTCCCTCGCCAATGAAGGTATCTAAAAGTCATCCAGTCTGCTAACTAGAGTTAGATCTGAAGCGTCTTTACACTTCAATTCAGAATGCCCCAGCCTATGTATTAAAAGTACTTATTCAACAGACACCCACTGGCTTCTGTGGAAGGTTGGTCTATGTGAGACCAGCAGAGTATGGTCCTTTGTATGAAGTAGTTAAAGATTTTATTCAGTGTCATACTTCAGTAGATTAATGTAATTAGCTTGCTAATAGTGTTTTCTATAAAAAGAAAATAATAAACAAGTTCTAGTTCCCAGTGTGACAGGTAAGATTTTATTATCTTTTATTTAGCTGTGCTGAAAGGCCACAGTACTTTTTTTGAGGAGAGCCATAAGAGAGACTTAGTCTATTCTTCAAGAAGGCAAGCAGTGACCTACCTCCTACACTTTGATAACTTCCTCACTTTGAGCCAATGACATTTTTGATGACTTTGATGAAGCGTTCCTTGGTTTAATAACAGCAAGTATCACTTCCTATTTTTAAAGCATTGTGGATTCAAACTAATGTTCAAACTAATTAAAAACATTGTTTTATCCTCAGAACCTGTTCTAATAAATTGTCAGAAGAGGAGTTAGAAATAATTACTATGCTTCGGCTAATTTTGAAAGGAGTTATATGTCAAAGTGACAGAAACAGCAGCAGTTTCATAGCACTATGGGAATAAGGAAGATAAATAAAAATACCTTAACATGACTAATTCTATCATAGCTTCTTATGCTAGAAATACCTTAGTGGAGAAAAAATGTCTTCTCCAAATTGGACAGTAATTGCAGGTATGGATTAGAATACTTATCCCTCAAGTAATTTTTTATTGATTTCCTTTAACAGAAACAAGGGTATTTGAATATTTTTTTCTAGAGGTTTGTGGACAGCTCCAAATGATAAAAGTGGCAGTAAATCATTGGCACTGCTGATGAACATTATTATTAATGTATACATGAGTCAAAAAGACACAGGTGTGTAATATGTTCATGGCACGTTCTTGGGGCAAGTTTGAATTCTAGAGATTTGTGACAGAAATATTAAGATTTATACAAATGAAATATTAATGGAAGTGCATGTGCATTTACGCACACCAGAAGAAACAGCATGACATCGGTTAAAAGAATAGCCCCTTTTGATAGAGAACACCATTCCCAAGACACTGCTCTCAGGAGTAAAATTGAGGAATGTTAGTTAATATGAAGACCAGAAGACCCATACTCTGGTAGGACCACAGCAGAGTTGTGTCAACAGCAGAAGATCCTGCATCATAATAGCAGTAGTACAGCAACCAGGCTGCAGCATCTCACGCCATACCTTTTCCTGCTAGTCCATCAGGACCAGACATGGGGGGAAAAAAAAAATCAGGCAAGGTTACTCCTCATTGTCCAAGATTCATGAAGGCCCATGCAAAAAAGATCCTTAAGCAAAGGACCATCCTCTAACAACTGCTGCCTCCTAAAAATGGGAGGGCTTGGTTCAAAAAATTAGTTTTATATCAACCAAGAACCACAGCAATGGGTTGAGATTGGAATGCCAGCATTCCTTGTCCTCTCTGCAACATAAATTATCTTGGCTGTAACATTTACAACATGCATTTTGGTGATTTTGTATGTCACATATGGCAATGTGAATCAATGAAGTCTGAGAAAATGAGTCTGTAAAATCAGTTTACTCAGATTTTGTAATCCAGTATTACAATTTGCCTCACAGGTAGTTCTGAAGAAAATTCTTCGCTGAACATGGTTACACCTGGGAACAGGCAGCCTAGAGAAGTGGAGTCTCCCTCACTGAAAATATTTAGGACACAGCTTGATGGGGCTCTGGATCAAATAATCTACAACCCAGCTTTTAAGAAAGGGCTGGACTGCACAATTTCTATAGATGTCCTCCATCTAGACTTTATATTTATGACTCTTCTTTCATATGATCTCATTTTGAATCTTACTACAGAAGTTTCCAAGCATTTAGATTAGTTTAGATTGTTTTAGCGAAATGCTATGCACCTCATATTGGATAAAATGCCTGGAATTAGTTAGAAGAATGAAAGATGGACAGGTTTTGGGATGGGAGTTTTCATGAAGTATTGGATCCTGTTGACAAACATGTTTTTGCTCTGGACAATGTATAAGTTTATTGGAATAGCAAGGAAATTTGTCACTAAGTCTTCTGAGTTTCATATGAGAATATTCTGATTCCATCTCAGACACAGCATAAGCAGTGGGCTCAGTTCTGGCCACATGGAAAACCCTTACAGGCCCTAGATCTTCACTAGAAGACTCCTACATACTTCAATATGCCTTATCCAAAGTGTTTTCTGAGCACGGAAAGATGAAAGGTAAAACAGACGAGAAATGACTGATAGCAAAACATTCACATGAGGGTGATCAGGTTGTCAGTGGGGTCACAGGAGAAGTTAAAGACACTGCAAGTCTAGAACCCCCTCTCTGTGCCAAATGAAACTAGCCAGAAAAAGCAGTGCAGTCAATATAAAACCACTATGATTCAAATGAATAAAAACATTCCCTGGGCTCACTGTTATCCTCAAACAAACTTGTTTCTATTTATTTTCCTTTCACCATCCTTTCCTATTACTGTCTAAAAATATGTATTTTTAAAATGCAACCAAATGAAGGACTCTTAGGGATAGGAAGTGTAGCTACAAAGCCTGCAAATGCCAATTTTCCACGTGAATCATATTTAAAAATTACTTCAGAAAAGATTGCACACTTCTCAAAAGCAATAACTATCACCCCATGCTATGTTCTGTAAACAGCACGAATGACATTATATGTAATTACACCTGTCACAAAACTCTATGCAAGCCCACTCTACCAAAGTCTTTCAGGCTGAAGGTGCAGTAGCCTCACTGCAATGTGCATTGGCCAAAGCTCCTAAAGATTTGCCTCTTAATTACATCAGAGCAACACGGGCACAAGTCTCATTTACCCCGGTGCACCCCAGCAAGAGGGCTAGGAGAACTAGGTCTACCAGATATGAAAAGATTAACCACTATGCCATGTCCATCACCTGTCAAGTAAGCCGCAGTAAGATCATGATGGATGACTGTTCAAGAGTCTTCACAACACAAAGGTTGTTTGCACCAAGAACCTGGCAAAAAAGAGTCTTAGACCCAGCTGTGCTAATCCATGACCAAGTTGAATAACTTTGAAGAAAATATCATCAAATGGAGAGTACGTTAAGTTCCTTCTGTGAAGCTCCCTCTGATCTGCAACCAACACAGGGTGTGAGGCAGCCTCTTGTACAAGCTGTAGACCCCTAATCTCAATCAAGGCAGCTTTGGGTATAGCAACAGCCAGTGACAGAGGGTATCATACATGGTGCCGATAGCAGCAGGTGCCTGATGACTTATGTGCACACACAGGTCACACTGCCATTGCAGGTATCAAAAATATGCAGCACAGCTGTATTACACCACACTAAGGTTGCTATTTGCATCTACTTCCAGGAATAGCCTGGCCACAAACACAGGCAGTTTTGCCTCCTGCTCCTTTGAGCATTAAAGATTAGTTTGCACAGGAACATAAAAAGAGGCATCAACAAGTTCAGATGTGTGTTCAAAGCTGTGAATAAATCTGTCAACACAGCACAGTGCTGCACTCTGTAGAGATACCTGCTCTAACTCTGAAGGAATGTCAGGTTATTGTAGCTCTACTCTTATGGAGAAATACTTCCAACTTGCAATGCTGTCCAACACATAACTAGAAAGCACTTTCAAACTATCCCAGGATTGTCTTCAATCATTCTTAGCTCACTCTTGTAGTGCAGAAGACTAATCTTGTTACTCTGTAGAATCTGGGCTTTAAAATAAGATGCTACAATGAAATAAGAAATCAAAAGAGGTCAAAACTGCAATACCTCAACATGACTAAAGCATATTGCAAACACTTCAAAGGAAAAATAAAACAAACCATGCCAGCTATAACTGATCAAAATAGTATTGGGCTCTACCCCTTTCTTACTTGCCCCGATATAGTAATAATGTATTTTACACATACAAAAATTACTTTCCAAAACACCAGAATTTGAGCTTTCAATTTTTTATACTGAAAAGGAGCCTGTAATTTAAACTAGTTCGTACATTTTCTTGAGCTATAGTGATCATTTTGAACATGGAATAATTAGGTGCAATACTTTCTGCTACTTATTCACAGCATTCAAAAACAAATCTGCATGACACATATGTACATATATGAATAAAGCCAGTTTTAGTTAAATCTTGCTGTATAAATCCTGTTTATCAGATTTCTCAGAAACAGTATCAGCAAAGTTTTCAATACCCTTGAGACAAAGCAATTAAGCAAGACATTCCAGAACTGGGGATCTGCCATATCATACATTATATGTAATTGTTTCTCCAATAACTGTTCTTACATACTAATTGCCAATGTCTAACTATTTTATTTGGTTACTGTCATTATACTGCTATATAATGGCTGATCTCCTCTATTTCAATTACAAATTTATAAATACAATGCATAAATAAAAATAAAGAGGTCCAAACTCCTTTCCTTTTACTGTTGAAAAAGTGTCTGGGCTTAAATCTAGCTAGTTACCTACTGAAGCTACTCAGGCTGTCTTTGGGTACCATAACCAGCAGTTCTGGCTTCTAAAACTTATTTTCAAAGGCTTTCACCAACCTAGATATGGACTCTGGAATGTACAAGATGTACTATGTTTTATGAGTAGTAAGCTCCACCATTTGTCTTTTAACTGTTTCTGCATGGGACAGCACAAAAATATCTGATAAACTTCATGATGGCAAAGTTCTTATTGTTTATTTGTAGTGCCATTGCTGACATTTGACTAGCAAATGTTTTTTATTCCATAGCAACTCAGACTAATGCCTTTGAATACTTAGTAAGGTTACAGTGAAATTTCTGAACAGCTGATCCAGTTTGCTTTTTTTCTTTTAAAACCAAGATGTTACAGTTTGTGAGTACCAGTAGGCCCCTAAATGGAAGCAGTGATTTGAGATGCAGATCAACAGAAAGGTGAGAAAAGGACTAATGAGAACAGGGTCTCCAGTCAGATCTGCCATGCCTAGAACCTGTGGTAGAGCCCTATACTCCACAGAACTTCAACACATTTTATAATCCTAGCAGACACTACAAGTTTTGTAGGGGTTTTAACAGAAACAAACCCTTCATGTACTCCTGGGAAGTTTTTACATTCTGTGTGGCTTCATGCTGAATAGAAAACCTCTGCATAGACTCCTGTAGGGGTTACTGCACAGAAGCCATACAGCGTTTTTCCCTCTTACAGGATATCACAGGAGATTTGTGGCCCTAATATGTTGATACTCAGAGTGCTGGACCACTCAAAAATCCTGCTCAAAGTAAAGACAGGGTTATACAGAAATTTATAACATACCATTGTTTTAGTTAGAGGAAATATACCCCCTTTAAAAATTTACTGTCCGTTAAAGTATCATGGAAAACCAGGCTACTTTGTAGTTACTGCACCAGATTAGGAAAGTTCAGTAAATACTTATGAAAGTCATTATTAATTACACTGGCAACTTGCTATTCATAATGCCAACTACTCTGTTCTAAATTTAAGAAAAAAAACCCACAACAAAACAAAACCCCCCAAAAAACCAACCTAAAACCCCCAAACCAAACACTTACAAGCTGATCCAGGACCTGACCTAATAGCAGTCTCCAGAAGACACTTCCCCATTATTGAACCCTAAAACTTCCAGTTCCTACATCAGCCTATGCATTACAGCAGAATTACGCTTTATAGCCTTTGGATAATCTGGAAAAAGGTATTAGGGCTGCAGGGCCTTAATAGCTATCTCTGTTTCAAACTGTCAGATATACAGATGAGTTTCCTGCTAGTCAGGTATTTTATAATAATCCTCATCTTTAACTAGGTTAAGGTATTAATTTAAAAAGACAAACAAAACGTTTATGAAAAGAGTCAAAGAGACAGGAAAGAGTAAGGTGTTGGGGGTTAACCACAGTAAGCAGCAAAGCACCACACCACCTGTAATTCCATTTCTTTCCCCACTCTCAGTAGGACAGGGGAAGAAAAAAGGAAAAGAGAAGACTCATGGGCCAAGATAAAAATAGTTTAATAAGCAAAGGAGAAGTGGAAGAAGAAAGAACAAACCTAAAAAAACAGTGCAAAGGCACTCACTCACCACCTCCCCTGGACAGACTGATACTGACCCTGCTCCCAAGCAAAGATAGCTAACCTCCCTAACTCCCCTCCTCTGCATTTTATTGCAGAGCATGACATCATACAGCATGGAGTAGCTCTTTGGTTAGTTTGGGTCATCTGCCTGGTTGTGTCCCCTCCCAATCTCTTCGCTGGGGCGGGCACAGTAAGAAGCAGAGAAGCCCTTGATGCTGTGCAAGCACTGTTCAGCAGTACGTACCTAGAACAGTGTTATCAGCATTGTTTTGATCACAAATCTGAAACACAGTGCCATACGAACTCCAACCCAGCCAGACCCAGTATGTAAGGAAAATCACTCAAATTACTATTTTGAATTTAAGTCTCAAGCTTCTCTTGCTTTATGGGTAGCTGAGAATTCATTCATCATATAGTCTAACACACAAGTCCAAGGTCTCAGACCAGGTGCCTATTCTACCACCTCACACTGCAACCATGTGAGACCAGCAGCTGGAAAAAGCTGTAATTTATTTTCCTACCTGCTATTTCTGGTTCATCTTGCTCTCCACCAGAAATGGGCAAGATTTTGTGCTTGTCAGTTTGTTTTTCCCTCCTCTCCACTTTCCTTTTAAGGACTGAAAAATCCTCAAGCAAAATGCCTTAATCAGTGGAAAAAGCAACACGCAAGTCTCAGCATGAAGCCTGCCATACCCTGAAACTTCCATTTTATGTAAAGACATTTTGTTCAAGCATCAAAGAGATCAATGCATGCAAATGCAAGACCATTGTCAGATCTTGAAGCTAGCCCTGATGGCAATCAACCATGTGATGATAATGGTTTTGGGGACCACTAACTTTTAATCATCTCTTTAAAGTGTGCTGTGCTATGGCCCATGTGTACAAACCTGTGGTTTTCCTGCATTGCCTAATGCTCAGGTAAGAATGAATGAAGTTTTATGAAGTATGATGTTTTACAGGCTGCAAATTTATCAGCATCCTATATTTATTTGCTTTACTTTTATGAAAAATTCTTCTGGGTGCTTTAGTGGGTGTTAAAGTCAATTCTCTCCTTCCCCAAATACCCATCTAATCTGATGTCTTTCACCTGATGCACACCTGCAGCTGTTATTTCTCATGTTCCAAGGTCTCCAACCTGATATCAAGTATTTTCTTTCTCTCTGAACAGCCCCAAACTTGGCCTATTCTTAGAGAATAATCTCACTTTGGACTAGTGTTCAGCATAGTCAATAATCAGTGTTACTGTCTTTCAAATAGATAGCACCTGAGAATAGACACCTATGTCTCCTACCAGCAGAGGAGAGGAAGACATCAATACAGGAGAACCTAGGCAAGTCTGAAGACTAGAAGAAAAGTTTACCTTTATCCAAGGACAGCTGGACAGCACAGGAGATCTAGTACATGTAGTCCTAACAAGCATTTTAACTTATTTTCAAAGTAGGTAACAGTTGTCTCAACTGATCCTAAACTTCCCTCTTGCTTTAAAGACTGGCTTTTGCCAATCAGCCATGCATCAGTGGCAGAAATACACCACTTCACTTGGCAATAGGGAACTGTTGATTGATTGCTGTACAAATGGTGCTGATTTACATGATTTTACCATTGAGAACAAAGGTAATTTATTTTAGGTGACTGGGAGGGCATCAGATCCTTGTAGAATGCTCTGAAGTTTTCTTTACCTGTCCTCAAAAGATTGAAATTATTCCATTTACATAGTTATTTTAAAATTGGGCCTCAGTTAGATCTCTCATTCTGACAAATTGCTGAGTGGTTTCTGAAAATAGGTCATTTTGATGACATACTATTCTTTCAGTCCACCCCATACAAGGACTGTTTCTAAACCAGAGATTCATATTTGCTACATTATCATAAGAAATAAAAAGGTTTTTAAACAAAATTAATTTATTTGAAGAACATCTTAAAGTATAAAGTCTACTTTACTGTCTTTGGCTTTCAGTTAAAACTGACAAAAATCTACAAAAGCTATGTTTACAAACATGACAGATACAAGTGAGAAGGGCAAGTTATGCACAAGTGAGATTAACCAAAATTCATAGTAATTCAGACTGAATGCTGCCTTGCTTAATATTTTCCTGCTGCGCTCTTTTTGAACTTTTCATTATGCTTAATAGGATTCTTTTTGAATATAGAATTAAAGGATTATGGGCATTCTTACAGGTATTACCTGAACATTACAGATAGACCCAAGACACATGAGTAATATCTGAAAGTGCGTCAGGTTATGCCACATTTTAGAATATTGTCACCTGAATCTTGTTTTCCAGTTGTACATCCCTAAAACATTCAAACTCAGGAACTGGATGAACTCCTTCAAGAGATTCGGTGAAACAAGATCATATGGATATGTGCTACACTATTCATAATTTTTCCCTAAAAAATGCTGTACCCATAAAAAGTCTAGGCTTGTCAGAGTTGGAGACATTAAAAGGCAGAGAGCTGGGTCTAGGGCAGGGTGCTTTCTATGGGAGCAAGACAGCGTGTCTCCACAGCTGATACTCTGCATGTCCAAGGAAAACAGGACAGCGGCTGTGCCCAGCAAGACCTTACTTCCAGACATCCTAAGCTGTCTCTCTCTGCTGCTTTACCAAGTCCAAAGTCAGGAAAAATTTATTAGCTCTTAATGGGTTCCCTGGAGACAGGGGCAAGGACAGATGAATACTAGGACCAGCAGAATTGCAGCTGCCTGTCTCACCTCAGAAACTGGGAATTGGATGAAGCAAAATTACAAAAACCCTCAAGGGGAACATAACGAAAAAGGAAATATGGAATGCATTGAGTCTAACCTGCAGTGAAAGGTGCTACTATTTGGATCAGTCTGCAAGCATGACGCTACCCTTCAAATTCGTGTGCCCAATACTGTTCTCCAGAGTCAATTAGTACTGACCTGGTGCTGGAACATGACAAGACATCTCTCATGTATTTAAGAACAGAAATGCTTGTGACAACAAAGCAAGCTGCATTCTGACTGGGCAAATTGCCACAGTCATCATTACACGCTCATCATAGCCTAATATTTAATTAGAACAGAGATCCTGCATGTTTAATGGGAGTTCATAAAATCTTTTACCTTATATTCATTTGGAATATTATTCCCCTCAGTGATGTAGGCAAAAAAAAGTCAGGGAAAGGACCCTGAACTGCTTTTAGCAGCAGTCAAAGCAGCACTGAACAATCTCTTGTTGCTCTATTAAGTACAGGCTGCTGCAGCTGCTCAGGTGAGCTGCAGCAAGTGTGGATGTTCATGTTGTCAAGACGGCAAAAGAGGGAAGTGTAGTGTTAACACAAAGAGGGCTCTGCACCAGGGAGCAGGCTGGGGGAGCAGACACTGCAGCAGCTGAAGGTGCAGCAGCAGCAGCTGAACTCTCAGAGGAAGAACGCTTCCAGAAAACCTTCCCCCTTCCTGCCTTCACCCATGCAAGAAAGAAATCTAGGACAGCAATGCAGTGTCACAGACTATTCAGCCAGACATGCTTGCAAGGGCAGGCATGACAAGCTAACTGGCAAATACACCTGCAGAAAACCACACACTACTCCAGGCTGCTGGGTTTTTGGTTTTTTTTTTGTATTGTATGGTTCCATCCCTGCGTAAGCTGAGGTCACACCACTAAAGAGTATAAATCTTCCCAACTACAATCTGAGTCCCACTGTATATACTTGCCTCCCACCATCCCACAATTAAGTTAGAGCAGCTGGAGGGCTGGCAGCTTTTAAACCACACTGAGCTGACTGAATGTCAACATGCTACTATGCATTTTCTGAAATACTAACTCTGCTATTGCAGTCCTGTTTATCAAGATTATATGGCACTATTCAATTTTCAGAGCAACTGCAAGTTGCTTGTCTTCTCTCAGACTTTAAACCTCTATATGAAACTTAGGGTGAAAGTCTTTTTAAAAAACAACCAACCAACCACACAAAACACACACACACGAAAACCCCAAAACACCCAGGCTTTCTACCATACAGTCAGCTGGGTCAATACAAAAGTTGTCTCTCTCACCCTTACAGCACTTACTATCAGATGGCAAGTCTTCCTGTCTGAAGCTCTGCAGTCTCTTCTCCTGCAACATGGCCTAGAAAGTACACTAGCTACATATTTAAGAGCAAAGTTGTAGCTTTTGTCCTCAGATGCCCAGAACAGCTGTATGCATCTAACTTGGATCTTCCATCTTCAGACTAGCACAGCTTTATCTGCGTCCATATGAAGAGGTACATCCATTGCACACAGGGACCACTACCAACTATTAGCGGCCTGCCAACCACATTGGCAAAGCAAACCCAAGGTGATTTCCTGTGTGAGCTCCAGGACCAGGTGCAGTCCCAGAGTGACTCAAGCTACATTTAGGGTATTGTAGAAGCCAGAAGGTTTTGTCTCATTGAGAATTGCAGGATTTGCCTCATCATGAGTGCAGATGCCAGGGAATAGCAAGAGCAAGGCTGTTCCTCATGGGAGGATAAGCAAGGAGCCATGGGTGAGCACAACATAGGCAGTACCCTTATCAACAAGGCCACAATCCCATGACCCTGATCTGGTGCCAAGCTTAATCAATGGTCTCAGACCAGGCAAGTAGATGAGTCAGGTCCACGGCCCATCCAGGGAGTCCAGTCAGAAAACAAGGCTAAGAAAGCAGCTAGAGACACAGCTACAACATAGGTCCAGCATCCACCCAGGATTCAGACCTCAATACACACCTAAAAATAATGCTACCTGTCATATAGGTCCAGAGTACACCCAGTAAATCCATGCAGTAAGCCAGGACAGCAGAAAATATATCTAACCACTTGCAGCATAGCTCAGAAAAATACAGGAGCCACAAGTTTGACTTAAATAGAGACCACAGGACCCATGGGCAGGTGTGGGTGGTGGCTGCAGGTGAAGCCTGGTAAGGGCAATTAGGGCTTATTAGCATGCTCAGGGCCCTGTCAGCAGATTTGCTGATGTCTGTTCCTTCTGGAGAACTCCACAATAAACACCAAAGAGCATTTAAAACACAGGAAAGCTTGCCTTGAGAAAGCTAGCAATAGCAATACCTTTAGGAACTTGCTCCCTGCGTGCTTGTAAGCAGGTCTTTCCTGCAGGACTCATTTCAGTCCACTCAGTAGTTTTCTGAGTTGCTGCAAACCCTGCATAACCCCCCTTTGCCCAAAGCTCCTCTGAGACAAATCTGTTTACTCCCTGCTTTCCGCCCAGCAATCCTGTGCTCTTCCTGCAAGCTCTTTGCTGCTCATCCTGCTACATCCCATTTACCCCTCAGGTCTGATAGATAATTCTTGTTATGATTTGTTCCCCGGGGTACACAGATTTGTCACCTTTCCTATCCCTTTTTCTGTGAGCCTCTGAGAAGATTTACCTATAAGCACTTTCCACCAGCATTTCTGGGAAAGTCATCCCAGCTCCCTTTGTTGGACTTTTTTTGTTTGCTTCCTGCAGGGATTTCTGCCCTTTGGTCTCTCCACAAAAACCTTTAATCATCTTTTCTGTCTTTTCTCCGTGTCATTTAGGAAAGCTTGGCTCACACGTCATCTCTGCTAGTTCTGTCCTGGCTGTTTCCATCTGGATCGAGACTCCCCAGCCTTTGGCTAAATGCCATGCTTGCAGAAAGAGAAATGTTCATAGGCCTTGTTTCCCTCTGGGGGATGGCGTAGCCTATATTCCATCACCCACTTGGCTGCCTCGCATACAGTGACAAGGTGCCTGCCCCCTACTTACAGTTTTACTGTTTACAGTTTTACTGCCAAAGGTTAATGAACACATTGTTGTTCCAGGTCTAGAAAATACATGACTCCTTCTGCAGTTTCAGCCCCTTCTCCCTTAAACAATTTCCCCAGGAATTCCCACACCAGTAGCTGCTTGACAGGTGCTATCCTCTTTCATGTTAGTTTGCCTAAATCTTGGGTCACAGTACTCCAGCACTATTTTAGACTGTATGGCAAGGTTTTCTTCACTATGCTATAAACTTCAAAGTCCTCTAAAGATGTGTTTTAATCAACTTTTAGAAACTTTCTCTGCAGTAGATAGTAGATACTTAGCCTTTTCCTGCTCCTTCATGCATCAGGCAAAACTTTTCACTGGCGTAAAAAAAAGTATTGATAAATTATTTTCCTTAATACATTGGAATATAGATTGCAATATCCATCTAGGTATTCAAGACCATTACATGAATGTTTCTACCACCTTGAGGCCAGCAGACTGACCCTGAGGTGAGGCCGCTGGTCTCAAGCCCAGCAAGGCTCACTCAGTGGTGGCAGCAGCATCTCAGCTCAGCCTCGAGCCTCCTTGTGTGGTCACAGCGCTCCTGTAAAGCTGGCATATGTTGGGAATGGCATACTTTGCAGGAGGGGGCAAGGCACTGAGACTTTCAGGAGGCTGAGATACACCATGTGTTTTCTGCTGAAGAGCAAGGCTGGTGCCATTGGTGCACTTTGTAACACAGACCCAACTATGAGTTATCCAGTGGCTGTAGATCTAGCCATGGAGAGGCAGCACTGGAGGAACAGCAACCTTTTACTACTAGGAATGACTGAGCCTGAACTGCTATCAGTATGCAAACATGCCAAATTGACCGGGCTCTGAACAAACCATGAACTACCCTCTCTTTCCCAGGAAATTTTTTTTGCATGAACACAAAGAGATTACAAACAAGACCTTCCTCCTCTCAAATATAAAAGCTACAGTTCCAGTTTTTTGTTCAAACCTACTGTGGTTAAGGTTGGGTTTTTTTAAACCTCAATAGCATTTTGATGAGTTTCACACTCTGCAGAATAGGATGTCAAATTTAATATGATTTCAGTCAATATTTTAGGGATGTACACACAAGTCAGACATAAGAAGACACCAAGCTGCTGAGCTCAGCTTAGTCCAGCCAAGAGTCTGGTATGTCTGGGCACATACAAAACAGATTATTAGGAACCTAAGTAACTGCTGCTAAAAACAGGTGACTGCTTGTGATGATGTTAGTTCAATGTTAGAGGTTACTGCCTTCTTCGGCTGGAAATGACTGTCTCAGTCATTAACAGAGAGTAGCTGACAGTCTTCTGCTCTGCAGACTAATGAAGTTCACTTGGAAACTTTTTGGGGTTTATTTTACATTGTAATGGAAAAGGAGCTGATATTATGTCTCAGCTGGGAGGAAGTAACTTCCATTAAGTGTGTAATAAGTTGTATATGTGCTCTTGTCTGAGAGGTCAGGGAAATGGTCAGACATTTGATGAGTTAAATAAAAGTGGTGTGGATTGTTTGCTTTTGGACTGGGAAACTTAAATTCCACTCCTCTTGAGTGTTAGGTGTCAAAGGGCTTTTTTTGCATTTGGTCCTTGTTCCATAGCCCAGATATCAGAATTCCATTGGGGAAAGATGGAAGGTTTGAAAGATACAAGAATCTTATGTCCCCTCATGGCATTATATTACA
Source organism: Grus americana (assembly GCF_028858705.1). NCBI lineage: Eukaryota > Metazoa > Chordata > Aves > Gruiformes > Gruidae > Grus > Grus americana. The sequence continues at coordinate 109,959,622 of NC_072853.1, read as the reverse complement.
CACAAAGCATCAAATACATTTCTTTGCAGAAGGTATCAATCAGACTTACATACTGTTGAAGTTGCTATTAAGACTGAACTGAAAAGGTCACTATGTATGTTTTATTTATCCCTTCTCACAGGGATTAGTTTTGCTCATAAACTTACATGCTTTGTATATACTAAGATGTGCATAAAGTACTTAACTTCATGAGTCATCTTCACCTTCATCCCTCCTAGTAATTTCTGATTGACACATTCAATGCCAAAGAATTGAGCTAACTTTTTTTAATATTCTCTCTCTACACAGACTAAGAGTGCTGCAAGAACTTGGAGGCATACCTAATGATCACATGCAAGCAGGTGCAGGTAAGCTCACCCATGTTTTTAAACAATTAGAAGTCAGGTAATCTTGTTAGACAACAGTGAGTGGGAGGTAATATATTCCAAGCTGGTTTGTTTATTCTCAGCACCACACTGCCCATAAACATACTACTCCCAACTGGATGTTTTGAGCACAAGCTGAACTTATGTCCATATTGAAAATATTGAAACAGCATGCAGAAATGTCCCAAAAGTGACTGTACAATAGAAACATCAAAATTGGTTCCAGACAGGAGGATAATATGAAAGTTTCAATTTATTGCAATAGACACAACTGATAAAGGCAGATCAACATTTATTACATCAAAGAAATGGGATGCACTGAAAACCACCTGCAAAAGGGAAGGGGGGCAGCTAAGGCCATCCATTCCAGAAGACTAGCCCAGAGTCACAAATAATATTTCTAAACTGACAAGAGTGCCCAAAAGTGCATTCAGCAGTGATAGCCAAATCACAGAAGTCTCCGGGTTCTTTTGTACTCACCCTGACATGTCTTACATGATATGTTGGGCTTTACAAATTATCCCATGCTCCTTTGCACCTGTGACCATGCCACATTGAAGCAGCAAGTGCTGCTTCAAAGTCATCTGCTTGAGACACAACCCAGCATGATCCAAATGATGGGCCTTGCCTCCTACAGATCTCCCATCTTCATGCATAGTCACAATGCTGTTCACTATTTCCACCAGTCAGCTACAAAAAGTCCACAGCACAAAATCTGTCAGCAATGCACATCCTCTGAGGGATCATGTGTCTGAACCAGGAGATGGTGAAATAAGTACTCAACATGGGACAAAGGCAAAGGAGGGTGGTAACTATCCTAGGCAGGAGACGGCTGTCTCGCTCCCTAGTTGGTTCCTCCTCCATCATAAGTCATCCTTGTCTTTGCAATCAATGTCTGAGCTAATCACAGGCCAGGGAATGAGGTGAGCACCCAATTTCTGGAGTCACATGCACTGGGGAAACCTCTAGTGCCCCTAAAGACAAAGCTTTTCTTTCATAAAGACACTCCTAGGTGAATATTGAGTATCCTCCTCTGCAGGTCTCTCTCCACCTGCTATTCAGACATACCTCTAATCCTGTCTATGTTGCCTCTGTGATGGAGACTGTGGATTCAGGTGCTCTCTCCTCAGCTGATGCAGCTATGAGTGAAGAGGAGGACTGAAGTATCACAAAGGCAGCGCTGTTCAATGACTTGCTATGAGTCTCACCCTGCCCGCAGATGTGAGCACTATCTCAGCCAGAGCTGTCTCACTGCTTTGCCCATGGAAGCAAAGCCATAATTCATATTTGACAGGATGTGTGGGCGTGCAAGACATGGGAGCAAAACAACACACATACACAGAGGAGACAGGTAGGTTAAGCAGCACAAAGAAACTTAGGAAAGAACCCAAATATAATTAAAACTATTGGGTTGTAGGCCAAGCCATCCTCTCCCTGAATGCTTCCATGAATATCATTCCTGATTGTCCATTCTGCTTCATCTTTTCCCCTCCTCCTGACAGCAAAATGCTGTCAGCTGCAGCATCCAAGTGATGCTTGGTGATGGTTTCCAAAAGAGCTCCACCTTTTTTCCAGAAATGTTTGTTCTGTCTTTCCTTGCTTTTCTGGGGAACTGCCAAAGTTGGAAGGAAAGCTGTGCCTGCATGGCTTTATCAGTAACCACTAGTGTTACTGATATAGCACTCCTTTGTTAGAGGAGTGCCCATTCCTGGAGCTCCTGGTTGTGGCAATAGTGCCTTGAAGTCTAGGGGCTGCCACAGATGGAGTCAAATAGCATCTCCAAGGGGCAAGGGCCACAGGCCATCTGGGACTGTGGAGAGGAATCAACTCTCTAGCTCTTTCGAGCTTTTCACCACTGGGACAGCAAACGTCCTTCAGTGAGCAGTGTTAGAGTTGTTTGCTTGGCTCAAGTTGACAGGACTGTATCACAAAGTTTGCTACAGCTACAAACAGCCTGTGTCTCACAACAGTTGCTCACACACATCTTGTCTTGGAATTCTGCTTTGAAACCTATTAAGTGACCATTATATCTACACACAGCTGTACCATGCAGGTCTATGTACTGCTTCTCTGATACCCTTTATATTGTTGATAATTAAATTTACCTAGAAGTGCAAAATTCATGGAACACCCAGAAAGAACTATTTGTGTGGTAGGGAAAAATAAAAAGGGAACTTCATTTCACATAAATATTGTTAAAACCTTCTTATACCTCCATGAACATTCCTCTCTTCATATTTAAACTTTATAGTGGAGTACAAGGTACAGCATTTCTTTTCATATTCAAAGTTTACAGCTGAGCTTCAAATACATATTAATGTATAAGCTGTAATGTATTCTGAGTTAAGCTGTCATAAAATCTAGGGTTTTTCACATCATCACTTTTGAAGGTCGGTGCCACAGAGGAAAAGAAGCATCTGTATTGGATCACCATGAAGGTTTGTAATACATTGCAATAAATACTGCAATATATTTCATTTTTATACGTTTTTGATGAAGAGGCAAAAGTGCATCTTCAACAGTTGCTTTTCAAAAATTGCTCATCTGTTTGGAACGGCTGTAAAAGAGATTGAAGCTAAACATTATTCATGGATACATTACGACTCCTCACTGAGACCACAGCTGAAATGAGAAGAGGATTCCAATGATATTTCATTTGGAGTATTGATTTTTCTGAGCTCGTCCCACAAAGCTATTGCATGGCGTTCCAGGCAAATAGGAGAAGATGTAGATTATCCTAGCTAGCTTTCTTTCCTAAGTTTATTTTTCTTCCCCCAACTTGGTTATACACATTTTGCTAATTTTGTGCTTTGATTCTCCTAGAACCCCTGACACGTGCAAAAACTAGTCTTTGGCAGACTTGAGAATGAAACTATCACTTTTTGTTCAGAGCACGCTTAAATCAATTCAGAAGTGATGCATGGAACGCCTTTTCCCCTCGCTGCACAACAATGAAAAGTAGCAGTTATTTAACTGTGAAACAACACTTGTCAACAATTTAGGTTGCTGGGTGTAGAAACCTGGAAAAGCCCCAGTCTAAAGCACGAGCATAAAAAATGGCTGCAGTTCCCTGCCTCTACCTGGGCCCTCATACAGGCTAGAAAGGCACAGAAGAAGCTGGATCAATTTGAGAAGCAATAAGATACAGGGTCCAGATTACAGCCTTTATGTTAGACTTAGTTAGGCACCCTGGAGCTTACCAACATGCATTTTGTATCGAGTGACAGGAGAAACCAATGCCCCAGAGCATATGCTGGCACAGCAAAGTGCAGACTACCACAGGCACACCAGCAACATCCCTGAAGGAGTGAAGAGTAGGGAAGAGGTTGTAGACATGTTAGTAGAGTACTCCATCTGGGAAAATTTGATCTGTCAAGAAGTCTGGCCCTGATCTTTTATATGCAGCAGATTCTTCAGTAGGTAAGCTACAGAATTCACTTTAGGGTTGCCTAAGGACAGGTCTATCTCCAAAGCTCCCCTCTCATATGGTCAGATGATCTCTTCAGGTCACCACAAGGCACAGTGACAAAGGAGCAAGGGGGTTGTACTGCAGTTACTTCTCATAATATTTTAACCTTGAACCGAAGTCAGTCTGACTCCTGGCAGTGTACTCAGCTCCTGGAGTAATGGAAATTCATTCTTATTCTGCATTCCTGTGTGCCTGGTAGCTGCCAGTAAGAAGACAGCTGCAGGTTTTTTTCAGCAGTTCCTAAAATGAAAATGCCCAGGGAAGGAAGAAGAAGCAGCAGTAGTGACTTCAAGTTATTTTCTGTCTGCAGGGCATCAAGCTGCCTGGAGGCCAGTGTGGGCTCCATCACGCTGCACGGGCATCTTCTGTGGGCTGTTACCCATCTTGGGCAGCTCAGTATATACTTCCAACAAGGACTAAGGGATTCTCTGCTGACCTGTGCCATCCCACTCCCTGTGCTGCCTTACAAGGGTTTGCACAGAGTTGCCGATGGCAGCTCTGCCTATGGACTGCATTCCTTGGGGGAGTTCATCTCCTCCTGATGCAGGACACCAGCATATGAAGTTTCAGTCAGAAAGCGAATGGTCTTTATGGAGGATGTCTCTTTCAGAGCAGCTGCAGCCTGACATAAGAAACAGCATGCAATGGTCCTTCTCCTTTTTGGATAAGCAGACCACAGTCAGTTGAGCTTTCCCCTATAACAAAGACTGTTTTTCCATTCCATGATGACTTATTTATGTCACTATACATTGAATTCTGCTAGAATGGTCTATTAACTACAGAATATCAATACATCGCACATGTTCCAGAAGAAATTGCATTAACAATAACATAAAGTAGTTAAGATTTTATGAACTCACGATCCTGTATGATCCTTTATTAAAATGCTGCAGGTGAACATTGGATTTTATGTTTGGATCTACCTTAGCTGAATGAAAACATCAAAAAGGCAGGGTTGTTATAGTTCAGTGAAGTACTGGGGTGGTTTCTCAAACATTTCCCATTATGATGTGAAAACCACACACACACCTCCAAAAAACCCAAAGGAATAAATCTAATAAAACTTTGCCTTTCTGCCTTTCTTTTGATCCACGCTTAAGGGTTTTCCAAAACCAGAGTCCCATATTGTGAGTGTATAAATAGTGACCAAGACCTGGAAGTACCTCAAATTTGTGGTGCCTGTATCACTATTAGAACAATAGGATAAGATTTTTTAAAAAAAAATCCATTGGCAAAATGGTTTTGTGAAAGAAATTCTTTGTGGAAATACAGGGCTTTTAGTTAACTTCTCTGGCCCAAACCAAGAAATTGCAGGATGCACTTCCTTGGCAAAACTGGGTGGAGAAGAGTGGCAAAATAACTGACTGACTCAAAACTTACCTTTTGCAACTAGCCTATCATTTGTGATGAATAAGACTAAGGTTTGAGCCTTGCTCATTTTATATCTGAGCCTACTTCATCAAGGTATGTCAGCCACCAAATTAATATCTTGCCTTCTGTGCCTTTCCACAAAAATATTTTAAAGACCTAGACTTGATCCCATTTAAAAAATGAAATATCTTTTAAATCCAATAAAAAATGTCAGAGAACAGAAAAAATTATCACTCCATATCTACTTGATTCCAGTTTTAGGGGAAAAAGAAGAGGGGCACTTGCAGCCAAAAAACCAAAACCAAAACAAAATAAATCAAACTCTTAGATAGCTACACTAACACAAGGAGCTCCTAAATTAGGATTCAGTTATGAAAACTTAACTGAGAGCAATTTTTGTCTTTTGTTTCATTAAAGATTTGTTTGATATTGCATAGAAAGCATAGGCATAAGCTGAGACAATCAGCAGGTAAATATTGAGCAAATTTATTTGAAAGTCTGTATCTTCTCCCATTGGTAGCAGCAATAAAGCTTTCAGCAGTGTAAAAATCTAGAAAAACATTCCCTGAAACTATGGCCAAATGGATCTATTTTTCACTCAAACTGTATACCATATGGGGGCCATAAACTGCCACAGGGTCACATTTAACAGGGGAACTAAGCTAAATAAAATAAGAACGAAGCATGTAATTTAGTCTCCAACTTTCCCCACCCTCTCACCCCAATATGAATCTTAGTGATTTGAAAACCGAGTTGATTTTGCTTTATAAATAAATAAATCACTTGCTTTGACACTCAGTGAATTTAGCTAGAGGCAAAATGAGATCTTTTGAATACTGTTTGCTCTTGCACCGTTTCTGACAGAAGCCCAAAATCCAGCAATAACAGAGTTTAAAAGAGAGACTTTCTTCTGAGATCTATAAAGAAGAAATAGGTAGAGCATATCTTGAGTTCAAACAAACAAAGAAAACATTCAAGCCCATACAGACAGGGTAGATGTTAGGTGGGAGCTTTTAATCTGTTAATGTCTATTGACACATTTGCATTGCTGTTACACAACTTCTGGATAGACTTGCCACTCATGTCATCAAGACAGTTATTTTTTTTTTCCATGCAGTGACCACAGATGACTAATGACTTTTGGAACAGATTTATTAATGTTTTGCACTTGTTTCTGCTACTGCATGTGTTTGGACAGAAGAAACAGAGTACTCTTGTGTTTTGTGGTTTTCTCTTTTCATCTTGACAGTCTTACTACTGAAAAAAATTTTTTTCAAGACCAAGAAAAAGGCTTCTGCGGTGCCTTAAGAAATGACATTCAAGACATCATTTATCTAGTTTTACTGAATATGTTTTATGAATGCTTATGATACAAATTTAATGCAACATTTTAATGCAAGTTTTAGAAAAACATAAAACTCTACAGTCACAATTTTCTACATGTCTACACATCTATTAGGGCCATAATTATTTAATTAAGCTGACTTCCTTCGAAGTGGCAAATTCTAGTGCTGGACATTTTATTCTGGAAAGTCTTTGACTGACAAATCTTTCAGTTTTTATTGCTTTGCCAACCCTGTCCTGTTAAAAATCATTATCTGAAGTGATCACAAATAATCAAACCCTTCTCTCAAGAAACAAGAATGATCCTGTCCCTTCACATTGCTCAAAAAATAAACCAAAAATCTTGTGAAACATAGAAAACTCACCAAACTTCACTGCCTACCAATGAGGATTGTTGTTACGTCTTGTATTTTTCATCTAAATACGTTTATAGCAATCATGACACAACACTACCATCAGTTAGACATCACAGCCTGAATGCCAGTGTTTCTACGGATGTTGTTAATTAAAGAGACATTAAAATACACTAGGAGCAGTGCAACCATTTCTTTGTCTTTCTTACAGAATATTTCAAATCCATTTTCACATCATCCTGAAGGTTTTTCTTAGATGAAGCTCCCAATGAAAGCTGTAATTTCCTTTCAGGAGAATTCAAGAACCACTGATAGGCCCAAAAGAATAATTGTTGCTGCAATGTGGATGGAGAACAGAAAAAAGGCAGATCATGCGAAGTACAGATGATACTTTTCTTTGAGAAGATACTGGCTTTCCACATAGACAAGGGAAATATGCTAGATCCAATTTGCCTGGATTACAGTAAGGCGTTCAGAGGAATTGCTAGAGTACAGAAGTTGGAAATTAGGAAACTGATGGTAGGATGGGTTAGGAAGTAAAGGGAGATGACTGGCACTGTGATAAATAACTAGAAGGAAGCTGTTAGGAGAACATCTCAGGTCTTAGGACATGCTGTGTTCAGCTTTTCTTTAACAACCTTTACACAAGGAAAACTCTTGCAACTGTACTAATAAAACGTGCAGATGTTGCAGACCTGGAAGACACTACCAGAAAGGAAAAATGGATTATCATGTAGAGAGAACCAAATGACCTTAGGGAATGAAGTGAGAAATGAGAGACAACGTAGCCATACTAACGGCTGTAACACTGTACAATGCTATCAAAGAAAATCCTCTTAAGTGCTGGAAGTTAATAAGCTGGAATTAATATAGAAGGAGGAAAATCTCTTTGCAGATAGTCAGCTTGGAAGAACAAGGGACACCAATCTGTTGTGGTTATTAAGGAAACAACTAATATTTATCAGGCAAAGTCACTCTAGCAACGATGGAGGGCATTAATCCTTCCCTATAAAACCCTGTTAAGAGTTTATCTAGAATTCAAAACACAATTCTAATCACAAAGGCTCAAGAGAGATGAATTCAGAAGGAAGAGCTACGCAGTGTGGCTATAAGGATGGTGGGGGGAAGGAAGTACCCACCCTGCAGAGTGAGAACAGAGGTGTCTGCCTTGCTGAGGGAACAAAAATCTGCATCGAAAAAGAATGGGGTTTGGGTACCTGAGTTTTGAAAGTTTGGTCTACTCACTGTTTCTGTTCAGATGGATGTACAATGCCTTTTTTCCTCCAGGGTGGTCCTATCATAGTTTCTGAAAATGCATCTAAAAAAACCCCAACAAAAAAACCAAAAAACAACCCAAAACAAAAAACTCCAAACCCAATCAAATCCACCCTATGATTTTGTGAAGCACAAGCAAGATCATCATCCTGCCTGGTTAGTACTTCAGTGAGCATTTTAGTAAGGCTGATCTGTAAAGTTAATTTTACAGAGTGTATATGTGTTCACAGAACCTCATAGTACAGACTTGCTACAAGCAGAATGCATTAGAAAAATACTCATAAATAAATATTTCATATGCTCCTTAATCAATGTTTTTCCTCCCTTTTCAAAGCCAAGCAAATGTCACTTCTTTGCAACTTGCTGTCCAACACTGTTGTGACATAAGTTCTCATTAATTGATTCCTTTTTACAGTAGGAATACCTTGAACTCTTCATCCATTTAGTTCCTAAACTTGGAAAGAGCAAGGCTTCTTCTTAATGAGCACCAAAGCTTTCTGATTCCTTAAATTTCTGAGTTATGTGTTATGAAATTTATATTTTTTTACTGTTAGAATCCAACCACTCTGACAGTATATATCCAATAAAATTAACTTCATTTGCTGCAATATTTACTTGATAATATATCAGAAAAACCAAACCCAAACAGTTTTCATCCCTTACTTCAGAAAGAGTTCTATGTTTACAGGTGTCTATACATATACATGTTCAAATACAACAGTATAGAGGAGGACGGGGTTATTTTCTTTAAAGAAATACTTTCCCCATTTCCTATTCCCACTTCTCTCTTCCATTGCATATGTGCACTCTTTCCTTCTTCTCATTTCTTGCCTTTAATCCATGGGGTTGTAGACACTTCGCACAAAAAGAGCCAAGAATGGTGGTCTTGTTATTAATTTCTTGTACTTTCACTGCATCTTAAAAAAAAAAATTCTTCCTTTGTGTCTGCAAGAGACAGGCTACCAAAGCAGCCTCACGGAGTACCAAATGACAATGATGCACAGCAAACATTCCCCGAGATTAATTATAGATTGATGGAAATGAAGGGAGCACAGTAGAAGCCATAAAATGCACAGAATGCTTTTGAAAGAATCAATGGAATAAATACACCTGCTTGTGAGACAACTTCATGTATCATCTTCCCTTCTGATAGTATGCAAAGCCATTTTCATCCCCCAGTCCTGAATTTCCTTAATGAGTTAACAAGGAGCTCTGTTAAATGAGATCCCATTATACAAGCTAAAGACCTAAACAAGATTTGTTTTTAAATGTTTCACTATCCATCATCTTACTATTCAAAATTCAACTATAGAAAACATTATAGGTAACATCCCTCAAAAAGGAAAATTCTCGATACCCACCTTGCTCTTCCCATTACTACTTTTAACATGGCCTGCCGTCTGTCGACCAAGTGCAGCACATTCAGGCACACACAATGATGACTAATGGCCAAATTTTCCATGCCATTTGCCCAGTCTAGTTCCACACAAGATCTATTCCTGAAACGTGGAGGAAGATCAAATGGCTTCTGCTAGGCTTAGGTTTAGGTCATCTGGATCTGCAGCCATTAGCAGCCCATTTTAACTGAGTGCAGGTTTGCATCTAACACTGTATTAAACTCTGCTCAATAAAGGACTCTCATCTGGGAAAGACAACACATCATAATGGAGACCTTAGAAAATGCATCTTAATTTCTTAGAACATAGAGTCATGTAGCACTCAAAAAAAGAAAGGATGCTATAACTGAAGGTACTGAATTAGTCCTTACACGACCTCGTGTTATTATATGATTTTTGTATGATCCCAACAAGTGATTTACCTCTTTGTGCCCTTTTAGTAAAACAGGAACAAAAATGCTTCCTCTTACTCAGCTTTTGTCTGTCTTCCCTGGAGTGTGAGCTAGTAGGGTACGAATTCTCTCCTTTGAGTATACATAGAGCCATGCACAGCACGACCTTTCTGCACTGTGCCATCTGAATAAAATACTTGATAACATTTAATGAACACTGAGTATCCTTGACACTTTGAAAATGCTTGTTACATTCTCATTCCTAAGCAATAGCATGATCCCAGTCATTCTAACACTTGAAACTACTCCTGGAGAGGATGTGCAAGATTAAAGCTTATGAAAAAATATCTCCAGGCTTACATACTCTTATGTATGCCTTATGTACATAACATATCACTCTTATGTATCTCCCTTAGTTACTGATCAGTACAGGAGCCCTGGGATCCAGCAAAGAGGACAAACCTTACCAGCTCCTTGGTATTATAGGCTACCATAATTAGAAAAATCCACTTATGAGAAATCCTTCCTCTCAAAAAAAAAATAATTCCAAGACCTGAGAGGTCCTAAGTTAGAGATATGTCCATTAGTTGCAGGCTGGGGTACCAGATATTTCTCAATTTGTGGCCCAAGAAGCTGTGCGTGCACTCATCAAAATTATCTCCCTAAAAGCATGGATGGGAAGATTAGTTCTGTCTCTGAACGATCATGGTTCCCCCCAGCCTCAGCTCTGGCATGGCCATAGAGCCACTGGTGTTTTACTCTCCTCCTCCTGGGTCAGACAGAGCAGCTGATGTAATATAAGATTTTGTGGAAAGGAGTGTCATTTTGTTCTATGGTTTGCAGAACCCAACCTAACTCATTCCAAGTGAATGGAGAAGCTCCCAAGGGCATCTTGCTGGCTCTGCCTGTCTGCCCACGCTGCCCTGAGAGGCGCTGAGCTTGACTTTGCTTTTAACCTAGACGGGCATTCTGTTGGCAAGGTCCAAGGATCTGCTTCCTCCTCCTTACTGCAAGAAAGAAATCACTGCTTGAGCTTTCCAACCCACAGTGCATTTCACCAAAAACTCCAGGCTTTGCTAATCCTGCGTGAGGGCTCCCCAGGGCTGAGGTAGGCTACTGGGAGCACATGGGACCCTGCCTATCAATGTTCGTCAGACAGACCCATACTCTGCAGGTTCCCCACAAGGTTCCTGTTTGGAAATGAGGCAACAGCATGCAGATGAATTCTTAGCTTTGCAAAATCTCTGTGGGAGCAGGAACAGACACAAAGTAAGACTCTGATGCATCCAAGTTCATGAACATGCACTTACCACTACCAACTGTTACTTTTGAGGAAGCACCAAGTAATGCATTCTGTTGTCCCTGGGATCTCAAGGGAGATTCAACATGATGTTAAAATTCAACAGATGCTTTACTGAATTGGGACTGTGGAAATTAGATAGGGAGGAGAGAAAGGGGAAAGAATAAGGAGCTGTGTTTTTCTATCTGCATTTTTCTATCTGTTCATCTTTCATTTCAGTGGAAAACCTGGAAACTCATTTCCCAGGAAGTAATATGACTCTGATTTTCATTTTACCTTTCATTTTTGAACTGGCCATCCTACCAGGATCTCCTGACCCAAATGCAGTTGCAGACCCTTGCTATTGTAACAGATCCCCCAGGTGAGCTAGAAAGCTCAGGGGATCTTTTGGGCCAGCCCCTGGGCCAGAGCAGGACTACAATGTCTACCTCATTCTTGACAGGTGTTTGTGTAACCTCTCCTTAAGCTTTTTTTTTTTCCCCTTATGATCATATTCCTCTGAAAACTATTTCATCTCATAACTGAAATGTGGTCTTTACCCATCATAATGACATTTAATATGTCCCAATTAGTAAACACTGATATTATCACTGAAATTTCATCTCCAAAAGCCAGTTTTCTACCAATGCTGCTTTTAGATAGCAAAAATAATTATTCAGAAGCCTATCACTCTTGTTTCATCAAACAAATTTTTGGTACAGGTTGGGTTGGTTTTTTTTTTTACCTTCCTTGATACACATTTATACTAGGAATTATCCACCTGCTCTCTTCTTCAAACATTCCCTATTTTACCATAACTAACTTTTCTCCACAGCCTTTGTTGTTGCTAGTACACGAGCTTGTGCACCAGGGTTCACTTTACAAATTATAAAGATTTCACTAGTATTTAAGCTGATGCTCTAGTTCTCATATGTAATTCTTTGGATAAATTTCACAAAAAGCTCCCCTTTTACTTGTTGTCCAAGACTACCTCATTAACTTAGTCTTGTGGCATTCAGTCTTTCTCTACCAACTTTTCTAAAAGATGGATTTTCTTCTTCCAAATATAATCTGTCTAAACACTGGACACTGCTTAAATCTGATTTTTTTTTCCTTATCCTGCACAATTTTTCATGCTGCTTCTTCTAAGCAAACCCTATTCATTATTTAGACTTTCCATTCAGTGTTTGATCTTGTTCTCTCACCTCAAAACATACAGCCTGTTTTGGTTGTCTTCCTTAGCCTGCCCAATCTGCATTTGTTTTTTATGTACAAAAAAAAAAAGTCTTCTGATAATCCTTTTCTCACATTGGGGCCCCGATTTCTGTTATAATTTGGTCACAAATTAGAAATTGTACAAGATATCTGATTTTGCATGTTTGACATCTGTTTCAAGTGTATTAGGATGCATAAAAAGCTTTCCTTATTTTTGTGGCTTCCTCTGTCAAATAGATAGCTTTCAGAAGTTTCATTCTTTCTTAGGATGGTATATGCTTTACCTCTCCTTAGCACACTTCAGTAATTACTCTGCTCCTGTTATCTTGCTCAAGTTATCCATTGCCTTCCTGGACACCCTCAGTAGTCCTGGCCCACGTGACTTATTTCCACTTTACTGCATTTCTTCTACTTTTCAGTTTGAATAGCACAATTTAGCGTTTGGTAATCAAAGAGAATGCTAAGCCCAGAAGTCTATAAATATGAGGTATCCCCAATTAAATAACATATAAGCCAACTTACAGGTGAGTAAACCTATTGTGAGGAAGGGATGGTGTGTGCCACCATCAGCCGAATTAAGCCAGTATTAGCAGCAATTCTAGTTTGGTTCCTGCATGGTATGTTATTCAGCTTGAAGTGGTCTGTTAGAGGGCCAGGATAATAAATGAAGGCAACAACAGGGACTATACACTAGGTATTAAATTTCTTTCAATGTTAATAAACTGCAGTGTCATAAAATTTGAAACAGGATTTTAACAGACATAGTTCATTCTGTAAACGAGACTGTCCTTTTAGCATTTTACCTGTAAACCACATAACTAGAATGCTACATAAAAGAGAAAAGATACCCTTTGAGAAAGAACTATTATTCATTGTAATGCATAATCAAGGTTATTTTCTCTAAAAATCATTAAGTACTTGTCACCAAATTTTAAATACTTTAAATTGAGACCTGTAAGAAGCTCATGTATTTAAATGTCTGTGTTTTCACAGGTCCATTAAATGCTAGCTAAATTGAAATAAAAGCATTTAGCTTCCACTTATGAGCACGGTTAGAAATAGCAATTAAAAGAAGAAAATCTCAGAGAGAAGGAAAAAAAAAAGTTGTGTTCATAAGGCTGACAAAAACACCACCAAAACCAAGCATGTCTTTTCTGAAAGACTATTTCTGGAAGCTTTCTCCCATATTTTCGAACTATTTCTAGTTAAAAACATTTCCTTCAGCCAGCCAGAACTTGAATGGTTAGAAAATAACACAGGTCAGATTGTCAGCCATATATTTCATTCATGTAAAATTCTGAGTGCATACCAAGCTGCTATATAAGGCAGGAGTCACTGTTTGCAAGAAGTAAATGGACAGCTTTTCTAAAGGAGTTTAACAGGAAAATAAAATGTCATAGTCTTCGTATTACTTGTTCCTTCCTTGCTTGAGACCTCTCTCTTCCTTGCATGCCCTATTCTTTTAAGTTTCCATGTTGAACAAAATGTGGATCACAGCCTGTGAATTGTGTCTGGTCTTTCGTCTTTCTGTTCAAGGTGAATCAAGCTCCATCCAAATTGCTTACCGAACAATCTAGGCCTGTCTATTAATCTGCTTCAAATACATGGGCCTGGAAATAGCTCTGAGGAGAGTGATCTATTAATTGTATTGATCCTCATTTGGCCTTTTATATCACTGGTATTTTCCCCAGATGGGTACTGTTGGCTCTACAGGTTTTGTTAGATCAAAATCCCACATGCCAGCATCAGGCTTTGGGATGCAGGTTCCAAAGCATTTGCATTTTGTGATTCAGATCCATCCCTTGTTCTGACAGAAAAGTGTTTGTCTTTAAGTCGCTTGCTCTTATTCTGTAAAATCCCCATTAAAACAATAATTAAACTCTCTTTGTCTTATACATGGCTTTAAATGTCAATTTTTGCTCCTACTTGCCCACCTGGGGATCCCTCCAGGGATGGCTCTAATTTACTCAACCCGTTAATTCCTCCTAAAATACCCAAACCAATTAAAACATTTTGGATAATTTTTTTTATTATTAATAAATGCCCAAAAGGCACAAACCAAATTTTGCTTTACCATGAGTAATATTAAGATTCTGTGTATTGCAATGTGAATAATGGTAATGCACAATTTTTTCAATTCCAGTTAGAAAGGTGAGGTATTATTTAGAGTGAGCAATGGTCCGCCAGTCTAGGCTTTGGATTTTAACAGTTATTGAAAACTTCCTTATTCTCCAACCTTTCTCACCAAACATTGATTACACATTTCACATTTTGTATTCTACTTATCAGATAGCTTTTCCGGTTCTTGCTTGTAGACAGCAGAACACATAAGGCTGTCACTTCTTAGGGCTATGGCAATATATGTAGGAAAGCACAATGATGCTTGCAGAAAAGGTTACAAACCTTGCTTTCTTTTAAGCCTTCCAAACATCAGCCTGATCAAGGAGCTCAGAGGACATGTATCTTCCACTCTAAGTTACCACAATTGGTTCTAAATAAACTGCTAGACATACATAATTCACAAGAAAACAAAGGTTTCTTTACTCTGATTGTTGCATGCAAAATGTTTCTACTCAATAATGGTAATAACCAAGGTAAAATATACTAAACAGCATTCTTATTATTTCTACCAACTTATTTTTGGTCCCTCCCCCCCACCCCGCCCATGGGAAAGAAGTGATTTACTATTCTATATCACAGCAGAAGTCCAAATTATATCCTTTTTGCATACATTTTGACTCTGATGTGTAAGTTTGACACTACTTTCAGCTGCAAGCGATACAGCATCTGCCAAACAGAAATCTGTTTCTAGCCTTTTTTTTTTTTTACTACTCCACAATGCAAAAAGCAATAACCACACTGTGGTTTAATTATACATTAGCACCATAGCATATGTGTAGAAATAAAATAATAAAGATGCAACTGATCTTATGTTTTAGCAAATTTACCACCAATTAAAAAAAAAACCTACTAAATGTTTATTTGTCCATGCTGCTATTTCCCATATAAGGTTTAAACTTTAATGCTTTAACAACATGTAAAGAAAACAACCTAGCTTTTTTTAAAAATCATTTTACATAATTATACAACTGACATTGTAATTCTTAAAATAAAAATAGACCTTTGTAGACTTTTTGTGCATGAATATCTTATATTATTTGAGGCACAGCCTTTCCATCTGCAGTGCTGCAATAGCCTTTGGTTTGCCATTCTTACCTTTTGTTGTAGCAAGCTGGCTTTTTGGGGCCCTGTTTATTGTTAGTAGAAGAGCATATCAGCAATACAGCTGTCTGGAACAAAAAGGAATAAAAAGTGTGAAAAACTTGTTCTAGTTTGAAAGTTGAGATTCATATTTAATTTTAAAACAGTTTTCATGAAGGATGTTGTAAATTTATAACCAAATATTTTCTTTTTCACAAAACCCGAAGATGGTTTTAGCCAGCTCTGACAGATTTCCAGCAAAACCAACAGTTCCACCTTTTCCTTAACTGGGTGTCAGACGGGACAGATTATTTTGTCCTTAAAAATGTATCTAACAACCTTCTCTAAAAGCAGTTGCAGTTCAAAACCTCTCATGTTTATTCATAAAGTCCAAACCTAAGTGACAGTTCATGTGCAATGTTTTTATGCCTAGTACCTACCAACATTTAAATACCACTCCTGACCGTGATTTGCATTACCCACACAGATGCTTCCCCTGTTCTTCTTGGTGACATTTGATAAAAATTGTCTTTTTTGACAAAAGTTTAACTGTAAAGTTCCCTAGCTAGGTAAACCCCCAGGGAGAACACAAGCATGCACAGTCATGTGGCTTATCCTGGATGTTTTTCACTTATTGCATGTGTGCAGTCCGAGATCACATGTACAATGGACTGGAAATGGTTATGACATGTTGGTCTCTCTTCACGGGTCTCACACCCAAGCTGCATGTGCATAGTGGCCATTCACCAGAGGTTTCAAGATCTTACTGTGGGGCTGGGTGTCGTGGTTTAGGCCCAGCCGGCAGCTGAACGCCACGCGGCCGCTCACTCACCCCTCCCCCAGCGGGATGGGGAGGAGAATTATAACGAAAAGCTTGGGTCGAGATAAGGACAGGGAGAGATCACTCACTAATTACCGTCACGAGCAAAACAGACTGAACTTAGCAGATTCATCTAATTTATTACTAAGCAAAACAGAGTAGGGGAATGAGAAAATACAATCAAGTCTCAAAACACCTCCCCCCTCCCCCCACCCCTCCCATCTTCCCGGGCTCAACTTCACTCCCAGCTTCAACCTCCTCCCCGCCTCAGCGGCACAGGGGGGCGGGGAATGGGGGTTGCGGTCAGTTCAGCACACATTCTCTGCCGCTTCTTTGTCCTCAGGGGGAGGACTCCTCTCAACGTTCCCCTGCTCCAGCATGGAGTCTCTCCCACGGGCTACAGTCCTTCACGAACTGCTCCAGCGTGGGTCTCTCCCACGGGGTGCAGACCTTCAGGAGCAAACTGCTCCAGCGTGGGTCCCCCACGGGGTCACAAGTCCTGCCAGCAAACCTGCCCTGGCGTGGGCTCCCCTCTCCATGGGGCCACAGGTCCGGCCAGGAACTTGCTCCAGCGTGGGCTTCCCACGGGCCACAGCCTCCTTCGGGTGCCTCCACCTGCTCCAGCGTGGGGCCCTCCACGGGCTGCAGGTGGAATCTCTACACCCCCTCATCCTTCCTCCATGGGCTGCAGGGGGACAGCCTGCCTCACCATGGCCTTCACCACGGGCTGCAGGGGGATCTCTGCTCCGGCGCCTGGAGCACCTCCTCCCCCTCTTTCTGCACTGACCTTGGTGTCTGCAGAGTTTCTCACATCTTCTCACTCCTCTCTCCGGTTGCAAAAACTCCCCAACTGTTTTGTTTTCCTTCTTAAATATGTTATCACAGAGGCGCTGATTGGCTTGGCCTTGACCAGGGGCGGGTCCGTGTTGGAGCCGGCTGGCATTGGCTCTGTCAGACACAGGGGGAGCTTCTAGCAGCTTCTCACAGAAGCCACCCCTGTAGCCCCCCCGCTACCAAAACCTTGCCACGCAAACTCAACATACTGGGTTGCTACACATCCAAAACTCTGTCAACCAATTAAATATAACTTTTCTGGACATATTAAGAGGAGGTAGCAGGGAAAAATCAGGTAGCCCTGGAGTTCTGCCCTTCCCCTCCTCAGATGATAATGACCTTCACCAAAATACTCTTATATGTATACACTTCAAAGAGAAGGTAAAGGAATGGATTGTCT
This sequence comes from Grus americana, assembly GCF_028858705.1. NCBI lineage: Eukaryota > Metazoa > Chordata > Aves > Gruiformes > Gruidae > Grus > Grus americana. Next base: position 109,941,907 of record NC_072853.1, on the reverse strand, counting down.
TCTTCCTTGCACCCCCACAAGCTAAGTGGAAAAGAGAACAAAAGCATGTTTCGTGTCTAAAAGTAGTTAAGTCATTGCATAGAAACACCTGCCCAGGCAGCCTAGGAGCACCCCCAAGAGACCAGTTTTCAAGGCACCAGCTCCTAAATGCAGAAGGCGAAAGAAAAAAAAAAGAAAAAAAAAAGAAAAGAGGTAAACGTACAACATGCACTTGAACGTCATTGTACAAAGTGCTAAGAAAGGAAGTCAAAGAAGGTGCTTTGATGAGCAATGATAAGCCTGACGTGCAGCTAACGAGACTCAGAGGCGTCACATGACCCGAAGGCTGTCGTAGCCTTCTTGGGCCCAGAGGGGCAGTCGCTCTTCTGCTGTAGCATCAGAGACGCTTTCCTACAACACCAGTGTCTGCTCCAAGCTTACGTTGTGTCAGGACAGAGCAGGTTTTTGCAATGTTAAATTCTGCTGGGTTTCGTATACTTTCCCTAAAATCATGGATTATGAAAAATTCGGGCTAGAAACAACCTACAGAAGGAGATTTGTCTCTCTCTCAGTATACAGTTACACTATATAGCACATAAATTATTCTCTGATTAATCACATTTTTGGAAAATATAAGCTACTTATCTGTGCCATAAGCTTGATTCCAGCTATTTTAATCATATAATTGCTTTTCTCCTTCACCAAGGAAAGCATTGTTCCAAATTATATCATAGTTTTTTGTAATTTATATTAGTCCCACTAGGATATTTTGCAGTTCACACAGAGCAAATACACACACCCACACTGTATCATACACAGCTTGATTCTGTCACTTAACCAAACTGACTTCATTGACTTCAGTGGAGAGAATAGATTCAAGCTCATTTTACACATATATAAATAAAAAACCATAAATATATATACACATACTATATATATATATTTTAACTCCAAATCTAGTTGGGTGGGTTTGTTTTTTTTTTAAACTATAAAGAAGAGAGAAATCTGATATCACCTACATTTTGTATCGCAGTGAAAATGATTGCTGGAGTATAAAAGTGTGTGGTAAGGGACATTAAAACATAATAGCGCAGTAGGCCAACTTATACCAATTGCTTCGCAGTGGGACTATTGTCATTCAAGTACAAGTACTAAGTTAAAGGGCAATAAATAGTATATTAGGTCTATTACTGCAGGCATTTTACCTACAGTAATATCTACTGGAATTACTTGTGTTGTTATTTTAATAGATGATATTTTGGTAACAGTGTACAAAAGCAGGAACATGAACAGTTTCTTTCTGAATGAAGCATTATTCCACATCTTTTACTCACTAGGATTTCAGATGACTGGGCAAACAAATAACAAGGCAGAGAAGCAGAACTAGAGACTAGGGACCACAGAGGCTCTGCAATAACTATTACAAAATGCAAACAGGCCCCAGGACAGAGCAGCTGCAGCTGGAGGGCAGGTGGAAAAGAAAGAGGAGGAAAAACACTGAGAGAGACAGAAAGATGGAAGAGTGAAACCCTAATACCTTTTGCAAAAGAAATGGTGAATTTTCAGATGTGCTGAAGATCCTTCAGAGTGTCTGCTAGAAAATGCAAACCTTGATGATGGCACAGTAGTCATACGTGGTTTTGATCAGCGTGTCAAAGATTATATTTAATTTTAAAATGTGTGAGAGGGGACATATAAGAAGAGAGGGTCGAGCCTGCCTGCAACTTCTGAGCAGGAAGAAGGGGATTCCTAATACAGCATGAAGCTGGTTGAACCCAGTGCTGCTATTTCTGTACAAATCCTCTTCTGGTTTTTTTGACAGTATTTGTGACCACAATGGGATACAGATATTCTTTAGCCCTCTCCTTTCAAAAGAGTAAGAGAAAGAAACCCAAAGGCTAGATCTGAGCTTTTGGGCTTGCCAGTTTCACAGCTGCAGCAGAGAGAAGTCTTCTTTTAGTGAAGGAGGCCTAAAGTTTCAGTTAACTGAACTTAAACTTTTTTTTTTTTTTACCAGTAACCTATGGCTATAATACTATGCGTGGATCACAACTTAGATTTTCATTTGTCTATCTGCAAAAGATTGATGAGAGTTGTCATCGATAAGGAAGAAAAATTGTTCTGATTCCGGATAAGCGTACAGCAAATCTTGAGATTTTCTGAGAAATGTATCACTTTCTCGCCATTAAAAGTCATATATTTAATCCAAGAAATAGGCCATGGAATATGCTAGAATCTCAAGCTGCAGCATAAGGAAAAGAACTGGTAATTTTCTCAATGACCCAGAACAACTGGTCAAGAAGCACTGAAAATTGCATATTTGATTTAAAAAAAAAAAAAAGGAGAGATGGCAATAAACAATAGTCAAGAAGTATTTAAAAAAAATACTAAGACCTACATTGTGCTTAGAAAAGCAACTTTTAGACTGAGTCTAAGCTTCAGCTAACATAAATTTTGTAACAAAATAGAAGCACAGCTATCTTATCTGTGCAGAAGCCACAAAATTTACTGTCTCTCTTCACCCAGACATTTGTCATCAGAGACATCCCTCACTCCGCATCTCCACGTTGTCATCACCCCCAGGGAGCCTATGAACCAAGAAGGCAAGGATCTGTGGTGCTTTTCCTTGCAGTGGGGCACATGTTGTCACCAGCATCTGACAAGCCTGCAGATGATTATCAGGAACGGGAAGGTAAATCTGGACACTAAAATCCCCAGCTGACAAGAGGAGATTGGCACCCTAAACTGGTGGGTGCGAAGTGCTCAGCACAGCTGTGCAAGGATGAAGGGGTTGTTTCAGCGACACTGCTAAGGACAACAGCCGGTACCAGAGAACAAGTGGAGCTCGCTGATGCTCTCGGTCTGCAAGAGATGCAGGCATCTCAAGAACGCCTTTCGCTCCTCCTCAGCATAAACACTCACCTCTGAATTTGCAGTCAAGTAGAAATTCTGGAGGGAGTAAACAATAGAAAACAACAACAACAAGCACTTTCAACAGTAAAATGACTTCATTGAAGTGTTTTGTATTTGTGAGTACAGTCTATTTTTGGGGGGGTCTTTACAACTCATACAAAAAGCAAAAGGAGCATCCCATCCTTCTTGATTTGAACAATATTTCAGTCTGTGTTTTATTCTCACAGTAAACAGCTGCTAAATCCAGTCAGCCCTGGCTGATTAAATCTACTTCTATAGGGCAAAAATTTTCACAAATCTAAAAATAGCCTTCACCTGACACTTACAGGCGCAGTAGCGTGTCCTAGGATATTCTGTTTTCAAGGAATTTATTCAGTGTCAGATTAATCTGTTATTAACCCATAACTGTTTGCTATGTAGAAACATACATGCTTTAACCAGTTATGTCTCTAATACAGCTATATGGAAAGTTATAAATTTGTGAAATTAAATTTGTAAATCTTAATAGTAGGCTAAAATTAGTACGACTTTACTCTTTTCACAAGATAAAATATGCGATCTGGCCCCGTTAGAATATGACTCTGAAAAGATGAGGGAAACCCTCAAAAATAAACAAGCATTAAGAGCAAAATTCCCAGTATTTGAAGATATTTAGTCTTTAATTATGATGTCAGGGACATGAGGCATCTGTTTTCTTTTAAGCATTGGGAAGTAGCATTTATGAGCCACTTGCAGGCATTGCTTGCTGTTATGAAATAGCTTTTATTAGTCCAAATATTATAAACCGTAACCAACACAGCTATGGCAGTGTCTGCAATCTTGCTTTATCTGCTGTCTTCCAACTGAGATCCTAAAAAGCCACTGACCTTCACAGGCCACGGGTAGAAAGCTCAGATGCTCCACTCAAATGCCACAGAGCAGGCAGCATGGGGAAACAACAAGCTCTTAACATCTCCTACAAAAGAAAGAAAAAACTTCAAGCGTGGATTTTGAGTTCTGGTTCAGGTCACCAGAGGTTTCTTGACCAGAGCATAAGGGTACAACAAAAAAAGAAAAGGTAGCTGACAAAATACTGCAAAATACTTTCAACAGTGGCTTTTCAGATTAGATTTTTAATGAGATGTGTAGATGGTAACTCATTCATCTCTTGTCAGAACGAAGTGACTTGTTCAGTTGTTGCTAATTGCTTCCAGCAGTAATGTCTAGCACAGTATTGCAAAAGCACAGAAAATCTGGGATTTTAAATAAAAGGAATTAGTTCCCTGCTTAAAATGAAAGGAGGGGTAAGGTTTTATATAATGTTTTTGTATTAAAAAAAAATAAATAAAGCCATCAAGTAACAGTCAGCAGGGAAAAAGATTATCTACTTATCTTGAGATTTTTGTTATTACTGCTTATAATAAAAGACCAAGTCTTGAAACATTTGTTCACTCTTTTTTCATCCTCACTCAGACAAAGCTGCCATTTAACACTAATGATCTGAAAGGTCCTGTTGCCTTTGCAGTGAATATTTCCCTTTCATAGCTCCTTGCTTTCCCTTGTAATAAATCACAAAGCTAGCATTTTTCTCCATCTACATTCGTAGCTACAGATAATAAAAAACAGTGAGAGTGGAGCTGGACAACTCACTTGTGTAGAGCAATCATGAGGACCACCATTTGTTGCTAAAGGAAATGGGTAAATAATTATTTGACATAATTGGCAATTATTCACAATTCAAAGGAACCAGACTGAAATAAAGTGGACGGGAGAGGTCTCTATGGGAGTGTCTGCAACTAAATGAATTGTTTACAGGAGATTTTAAATTATCATAGTGTCACAACATCTTTTTTTTAATCTGGAAACTATATTTCCTTGTATGACAATGCATTGTTTTGTGATGAAACTACGTTTTAGAAAAATGACATTTTGATTGAGTCAAGCCATTGGGTCTTAAATATCTGACTGTTCAAAGTACCTTTCCAAAAAATACAGTATTTCATAAGAGAACAAAAAAATTTTGATTCATTGAAATGCAACACTTTAATTAAACTGGTATGAAATGCTTTTTTTTTGTTCAAAATGCCTGAACTTCTGAACAAATATTCCAATTTTCAGCCAGTACTCCTTGTGACAGGACAGCAACAATATGCATCACCTCACTGATGTCACCAGGAGAAGACATTAGCATCTTCTAAAGCCAGGTTGGTCACTATTATTCAGACTCTACCATGCTTACCACTTAAGGACAAACCAGAGTAATTTTCTTCCTGCAAGTACACAGATGTGATTTTGCTTGACAAAATGCAAGTCAATTCACTGCAATACTAATGAGTTTGCATTTAACTATTTTCCTTGTAAAATTCTTCATGATGGTGTATTAATTTGTTAAACATGTGAAGGATACAAGGCAAATGTGACAGTACTTTTAGGCAACTTTAAACTGTGTTAGTTCAAAGCCCCGTGAATCATTTTTTCATATGCTAGTTTAAAAATTGCCCTTTTTATTAGTGTCCTGGTCTCAGCAGGAATAGAGTTAATTTTCTTGCTAGCACCTGGCACAGTGCTGTGTTTTGGATTTAGGCTGAGAATAATGTTGATAACACACTGATGTTTTTAGGTGTTGCCAAGCAGTCAGGGACTTTTCAGCTTCTCATACTGCCCTGCCAAGGAGAAGGTGAGGGGTGTCCAAGAAGCTGGGAGGGGACACAGCCAGGACAGCTGACCCAAACTGGCCAAAGGGATATTCCATACCATACGACATCATATTCCGTATATAACTGGGGGGTCGGCGGGTCAGCTTGGGGTCTTGTGAAGCATTGACATTGGGTGGTGAGAAATTGTGCTGTGCATCACTTGTTTTGTATATTCTGTTGTCTTCCCTTTTTTTGTTTGTTTGGTTTGTTTTGTCCTGTTAAATTGTCTTTATCTCTACCCACGAGTTGGGTTTGGGTTTTTTTTTTCCTTTTCCATTTTCAATTCTCTCCCCCATCCCACTGGGAAGGGGGAGTGAGCAAACAGCTGTGTGGTTATTTTAGCTGCCTGCCAGATTAAACCACAACAATTAGACACGAACAGCATTCTTCTCCCTATTTACAATTTCTTTAGGATAGGAAGCCAGATCTCAAGAGGGGCTGTAGACATTTTTACTTTTTAAAAAATAAATATTACATTGTTCAGAACTATTAAATAGCTAACTGGAGTCAGGCTGTTTTTTACAGCCATGTGAATGTAGAACACTGATTTACAGGTGTCATCTACTGTACTCTATCTTTCAAATCAACTTTGTCACTTCCTTTAAATTTGCACTACAAATTCATACTATTACCCACTTTGCTGAAGCAGTTAGCCAATATGGCCTGGCAAAGTTGTTCCTGTTAAGATGAAAAATAGATTATGGAAGTCAGGTATATCATTTGGTGTAATCTTGTTTATTTACAGAAAATAAGCACAAAGTGCAGGTTCCTTCAGCAGAGTAGGAAAAACAAACAGCAGGTAGTTCAGCATCTCAGATAAACCTACATCTGCTGCTCAGGCAAGCTCCACGGTTTGAGGAGTCTCTTTCTCTGTTTCCCCTCAAGATGATTCTCTTGTTTCCTTTCTTGACGCACCCCCTGCCTCCAGCATCACCAGCATTCAAAACGTCCGAGGTCTGCAAAGCTCTTGGTTCATTGCAGTTTAGCTTTGAGAGCGCCAGCTGCTACTCAGAATTCCTCAATTTATTATTCACTCCTTTATTTTTAGGAAATTTTCAAAATCAAGAATATGTTGTCTTCCTTTTTGCTGGCTCGTAGAGCAAGGGGGGTGCCATTTTAAACCTCTGACAATGGCCTCTCTCAATATTCATGGAGTAGTTTTTCTGCTATGGTGGGGCCTGGCTCTGCTCCACAGTTCCCTTCACAGCCTTTTCTCCAGTTTTATTTGCAGTTCCTAGTTTGACAATGACTTGAAATTAAGGACTGTGATAGACATCTGCTCTATGTGGTCTCTATTCTAACGGATTAGCATTACTTCATAGGCAGTATTAACTACAGCAGTCTACCTTACAGGAGAAGCAGAAAACAAAACTTGAAAGGCTGGTAAAACAAAGAAACAAACAACAGCCCCCCAAAAACCACCCAAAACCACCAAACTCAAAAAACTCCCAGCAACCTAACCCCAAAACCCTACACAACTTCTGTTAATTCAAAGTATTACTTTGATACACCAAAAGCAGAAAATATGGCTAAAAGAAGCTCAGAGATGACAGTTCAGTAAAAGGCAGATAAAGTGAGAAGACAATATGAAGTAGGCAGACAGGAGATGTGGAATTTAACCAAATCAGAGCTGCAGAAAACAGAGCTTTAGTGCAAAGATGGGCAGAAAGCCAGAGTACATGGACAAGGATCCAGAACAAGTAGTAAGGGAATTAAAAGGAAAAAAAAAAAAAAGGTCTAGTGATGAAGTGAGGAAAGAAGAAATAGGGTAGCAGTAGAAGTTGATAAGGGAATGAAAATTTCTGAAAGCAATGGAAGAGATGTACATGAACTGCAAGACTAAATAAGAAGGGAACCTGTAAAAGCAGCAAAGGAGTAAAAACTCTGGGTAGCAAAACACAAAACTTGTTGCTAAGTGGGTGAGGTGAGTATTGGGGACTATTGATGTAAGTGAGCTTATGAAACCAGGTAAGGACAAAACACTGAAAGGTAGGTGAGAAAGCAAAAGCAACATAGACAAGAGTAAACAAAATGATAAAAGAAATGAACGGATTTGATGTGTTGTGGGATATGAGACATCCCTCAGCTTATCTCTAGACTAAAAGGCAATACACTTGTTTACTGTGAGGAGCAAGGGCACAGCATGGTTCCTATTGTAGGTTTTTCGTGGGAAAAAAATATTGAGAAACCCTGCATGACTTTCTGTAAATGGTACTTGCACGCCTGATGTCTGCAGCAGTTCCTCTAAGACTTAGAGTAAATACATAAAAAGTTATCCAAAAAAAGGAAAATTGAAATGATCAATAGTGTTTAGAATAATTTTCCTTTCCAGACTGGACAGATTGTCTCAGCCTTTCTTGTTATTTTATTATTTTACATAGTCTACTGCAGTGTTATTACTGCTTTCCATGATCGAGGATTTAAATAATCAGAGAAAAACATACAGTTGTAACTCAAAGAAGCATTCACACAACTGAAAGCCTGAAACCTTCTGCAAGTTGTTCACAGAATCAGTTTAAATATAATTTTGAATACATAAACATCAATTTGCACAGGAAACATACCCTTTATAGACACTGAGGGTCTCACACAATGGCCAGTCTGTACAATCTGGGACTTGAATTTGGTTTTCTAGAAAAGCATTTTGCATCTCAAAGAGAAATAAACATTCATGTAGTAAGAATTAAATGATTGCCCTTTATTTTAAATGCTATTTATATAAAAGACCCTTTTCTCTTTTAATACAAGAGATGAAGATATCCATTTAGTGGCCAAATTACATCCTCTGACTCTTGACAAATTACAGAAAGCACTTTTTTACCCGTAGACTGCTCACAAGCCTGATGGAACCAAAATGAAACAAAAATAAACCAAAAAAAAAAAGAAACTTTGCCCTCACCAGAACCAATTCCAGTTGCTGAATGGCTAAACATGTGGAGCAGTCTCAGCTGGAGACAGCAAGTTAAATTAAGGAAGGGAAGCCCAGGTGCTTTTTAGTAGGAGAGGAAAATTCTTCAGGTATGTAGCCCAAAGATGGTGTTAAATTTTGTTTCCAAAAAAAGAACATTCCCAGACTGAGAATGGCTCTTAGGTGTAGTGAGATGCCTGGAGGAAATAAAAATGTTTTGGTTTAAAGTCCTTTCCTGAAGAGAAGAGTTTACCCTTAGCAATTAAGAATCAGCAGTAGATGACTATTCCTGTAATATCCTTGGGTGGTTTTATAACACACCCTGGAGAAAGGCCTTGATATATTGAAATATAGAGATGTGCAGTAATAGCAGTATGGCATCACTATTATTGCAACTATAGAATAAAAGCTCTAAGAGTCTTTCTCTTTCAATTTTTAGTTCATATAGCTAGATATATTGTTTTGCAATTATTCATGCTGGCAAACTAAAGGGAAGCTGTCGTCCTCAGAAAGCTGTGGGACAAAGTGGGCTGAGCTTTAGGTGAGACTGGATGAGACCTCACCTGAAGTCTGAGTGAAAGGAACCTCGACTAGGCTCTGCAGACTTCTACTGTTAAAATAAAAGTCTGCCAAAGAAGAAAAATGGACATAACATAACAGAAGAGCAGTAAAAATTTTCTTACATGACTTGAGTCTGAAAGCATGCAAGGGAGAAGAAAGCAGATGAATGACACGAGTGAGATGTGCCATCACACACTTACGTCCCATTTTTCCTGCTTTGTACCAGCAAATGCAAAAAGTGACAGCACTCTGCTGGAAACCAATTCCAGCATTCCCATCATTAGATTTTAATGGGCTTAGATCTTAATTTGCATGGAGAAAGTATGCTGGTTTATTTAAATTAAAAGAAGAGAAGAGCTATGGACTCCTAACTTCCACTCACTTGGTATGGTTTTAGAAGTTACTTCCCCCTGCTGCAAGGAGTTGTCCAGCAGTGAGGGTCCACAGGCAGAGCATGTGCCTGCCTCATCACTCGCAGTGCATTTTCCTGCAAAATCACACAAATTGGCAGTTGAAGCTGAACTGTGATTTGCAGGGGCTGAATCACAAGCACACACTCCCTCCTGCTGGCTCTACTGTTGAGACAGTCATAGTTGGAATAGAGAAAGACAGGCACTGGGGACAGGAAAGATCCTCATCCTCAGGAAGTTAAGTAACTGATGGAAATTCAGATCCCAGCAAACTGTGGGCTGTTCTTCCACAAAACTCAGGGAAAAGGGGGAAAAAAAAAGAAAAACAAACAAACAAACCCCCAAAAACCCAACCAACAATCCTATGCTTACTTGGTTATGGGTAGCTTCAGTTCTAGTTTCTTATAGGAAAAAAAACATCAGAGGCTTTCCTTTGCTTCCAAAAAGCTATTAGCCTTCTTCTAGTAGATGCCACCTCTAAGGTGGAGGAAAGCTCATGCCTTTTATACATGGCAGGCTCCAGCTCCATAGTCTTTCAAGATTTCAAAGTCCCTGAAACCGAAGTGCAACAGTGCTATGACACAAGCAGCAGAAAAACAAGGTGGCAAAATTTTAGATTTACCTTCTTTGTATTGTGCAATGCAAGAAAACTAAAAAACCTTCAGAAACCTAAAACCTACTGTTCTTGAACAAACATGATGCATTTGCTGTTCTCATACAGCAATCAAAATGTTATCCGAAGTGCATGAAGGAAATCTGTTCCAAAGAGCTACAACCTCCTAGTAAAAACCCACAAAAAACTGGCATTACATAAAATGTCACTTGCTTCTTGTTCTGTTTTTTGCACAAATTTCAGAAAACATCTGATCTTTCTGATAAGCTGGATATCCTGGCTCTCTACAAATGCTGGAACATGTGTTTATACCCAAATTTCTTATGTTCCTCAGCATGCCTTCCTGTGCCATGTGTTTTATGCTGACTTGTCTCCAAGTCTTCCTTCATTATTTGGATTCAGAGTGGTTACTTTGAGTTAAAGCTTAGCAGAGTAGTTTTGCATGGTTTATATTTCTACATCACCCAAGTCTGTGTATAACACATTTTTTGAAAAAAGCAAGGCAATAATTATTTAGCAAATTAGTCTGTGCAGCCCTGGTATCAGCAGTTATGGCAAAACTGCAAGACAGTAACAAAATCGTAAAAGAGGACATTTTCCTTCTAAAATTCCAAACCAAATTATGGTGTGCAGCAAGTAATCAAACTCCAGTTTATCTTATTACAAAGCTTACTGTGACTTGGATGTAAAATTAAATTATCATTTGCCTTTCTGGCAAGAAATAACTATCTTTGTACTATCTGACTACAGATTATGTTTTGCAGACTTTACATTCTCTTTCTTCTTCTTTCTTTCCCCCTGAATGAAATCAAGTGATGTCTTACATCAGTGGCAGCAGCAGCTTTGGCTGTTTCTAAATTTGCAAGTTTCTAAATTTAACAACGTATTCTGGATGGGATGGGCTATTACACTTCTGCATGTCTTACTAATAAAGATGACTATTTTCTGAACAATCTGCTTCTATCTGTAAAGGATAAAGCTAAGCTTTCTCTTACTCAGCCTCCATGGACAATTGCTCAGAGAATAAATAGGTTGATGTTTAAGGAAGGTTATTCTCAAGAAACCAATGTCCTCTGCTTCTCCCCAGTTTATGTGGGTCCCTCAATGACCTCTCCATTTTGCTGGCACAGCTGTACAGATCTGCCCGGTTCATTTGCCTCCACTGGGTAACGTAGTTTTCCCCACAATATTCCACAGCGGGATCGGTGGTTTAGTCCTTTGTGTGAATAGGCTCCACACCTAACACTTTTGGCCTGAGGAGATCCGGGTAAGTCAGACTGCTGCACTCTGCAAGCTCTTCAGCAACACGGTTCGGCAAATGCTTCCTGTCAGATGGCCTTGAATATGTCACTTCCACCTGCCTTAGTTTTCTTACCTGGAAAACTGGTAAAATAAGACTACTGATCTTTGGAGAAGATCAATAGTGTGGTGTCCTATTATTATTATTATTTGTATTACTCAGAAAACAATGGGAATTTTCTGATCAGCTGGATTTTCTCCACGCTGGCCTGGCCATCTGGAACTGGGGTGGTGAAGAAGGATGCCAGAGCATTCCCATCGTGGCACAGCTGAGCCATGATGTCAGAGCTGTGCCACGATGGGAATGCTCTGATCACCCTTCCAGAAACGGCTTTGAGTCCATACTTCTGGACAAGGTTTGACAACAGATATAAAATACTCTGGCTTTCTGTTCTGAGTCTAGATGGATTATTGGTGAAAACATGTGACTGTTCAGGGAGGGGGTGAAAGAATCAGAAAGCAGATTTATATTTGGCAGCTGCAGTTGTATCTGCCAGGGCAAGGGCACGACCTTAGTCTAACACATACTGAACTTCCAGAGCTGAAGCAGATTTCAGAGTTCTGCCTTCCTCATTGTAGACTTAACAAATGACTTGATCCTTTGGCTACTGTACAGCAAAAAGACAGTCTGAGGATATTAAACAGATAAAGGATCTAAGGCAGAAGTTTTCTTCAGATTTTCAGCTCAGCTTTCTTGGTTTCTTCCGATCACTGCTGTGTTGTCTGCAGTTTCTGAACGTGTCTTGTCCTCAGGAAAAGTACCAGATAAATGCATGTTACTTTTATGTTGATTTATTGTGGGTTTTTTTTTTTTTTCCCCAAAGAAATATCACTTTGCTGCATGGCATTCAGTCCTGTGCTTCTGAACATCAGAAGTTCTACTTTAGCGTCCCAGCTTCAGCAGCTGAAAATAAAAACGAATAGGGAGGTGACTGAGCAGGCAGGTGCAGTAACAAAAATGTAGCTTCACTTTCTGCTCTGGCTATGTTTTATGTCTCCATGATTTTTGTATGCTTTCTAATTTCTCTGTGTATTATTCTTTCCACATCTAAAAAATTAGGGGGAAAAGTGTGATTGCTTACTGTCGTCCCTAGTTTTTAGTGGTAACTGTCAGACATGGAACCCAGCAGTACCAGCTCTGCTAGAGGTGCGTAAGCAAGCCCCTCTTTCATAAACCCACTAGTTTCAGATGACTTTCCCCCTTTCAGCTTTTTCTTCACTTCTGGCCCAGATCCAGTGAGAGGCACACATGGAGCCAGACTAGCCATTCTGTCTTTTTTCAGCTGTGATGCAGAAAGAGTAAGAAACCTTTAGATCATCTCTACTTAATTTGGAATAACCAAAAAAAAAAAAAAAAAGCTGAGGCAAGTGAGGACTTCTAATGTAAAGCAACCCTGACCCCCAAAGACTTTCTACAAAAGCTGCTGCTTTGAAGTCTGCCTGACATGATGGTGGTGAAGACTGCAAATTTCCCTCTTTGAGAAACTTCCACATTATCCAAGAAATAGAACAGATAACAAGCAAGTCATCCTCTTCACTTTAGGCCATCAGTTGCCACTCTTGAAGCTGTAACACAGCATTGAATAGATATTTTTTGGAAAGTTTTCAGTGCTCCTGAAAGTACTGTAGGATTTCTGCCACAGGGTACTTTTGTGTTTAGCTCACTGTCAGAAATTCCTGGTCACCAGCCCTCTGAAAATTGCAGTTTCCATATGAACCTGTCAGACTAAGGAAGGCTGATGGCTACCAGCAGGCATAGCTGCTGACAGGCAAAGAAAGACCTTGAATATCTGAGAGGTTAATGGGTGTACTAACCACCATAAAAAGCATTTTAGCCTCATACAGAGCAGGATAGGTGAAACGGCAGGAACATTATCCGGAGTTTTAGAGCCGGATGAACAGAAGCTGAGCCACAGGATCCGTGAGTTTCTGGGGCTGGGGCTGCAATGCGGCAGCTATGCTTTTGAGTTTTGTCTGTCGGAAAGAAACAAACAAGCAAGAAACCACTAGCAGGAAAAGCCAGAAAAACAAGGAGAAAATTCAAGATGCACTGGTATGATGGTGCTGAGAGTGAGCCAGAAAACTGAGCCAGCTTGGAGTTCTCAAAAAAGAAATTGCCCCTTATTTATTTTTATTGCATTGAGGGAAACGAAAATTTGTATACATTCCCTGAAAAGAAGAGAGATTACATGCAAGCAATACTTGACTACATCATGACTTTCTCTTTCTAACAGAAACAAGTCAGCAAGACCCTGAATATTGGCTAATCATTCATACTAACGTGTTTGGGGTGGATTAATGAAGAATGCGCTCTGTGAAATCTCATTGTGTTATATTGTGTTACATTGTATTTTCCACCTTTTTTGATTTCTAAAAGTTCCCAGTGAAGGCATTGACCCTCATATAATGAATTTAAGACTACCAATAAAATGTCTGTTTTTCTTAGTGTTTGCAGACCCTTAGGGCGATCCATAGACTTTCTAAACATCTGTGATTGCTAGATAAAAATAAACAAAGTATGCTTGTGACCAGATGCTATCAAATATCTTTCCATGTGTATTTCAATAATACTTATTGAAAACTTCTTAACTTGTAAGCAGAGTGACAAAGCTAGATTTACCTGCTATTTCCATTTTTTAATATGTCTGTCTGTGGTTTAGCACAGCACCTTTTTTTATTCCATTACAGAAATTTCTTAGGCAACTCTTGTCCTATGTATTGGAAACAATGCATCCGAACATGTGTGAAGATGACTTCACATGACTCAGAGAAGTTGACATCACTGCATCCCCCTGAAAGCAAAGGCAACAAAACTTAATTATATTCATCTCCTGCTTTCACACAGAAATATCCCAGAAGACTGCAGAGATTACGTATAGAGGGACCATTTCACCCATCACTGAAATTCATTCACCTCTGTATCATCTCTGTGCTTTGCAATGCTCCCATTATGTGCATTAATGGACCAATAAAACATTCCTTGGTATGCTTTAATACTACAGAATATTTCTTCCTACATTAGGTCCCAATCAGTGAAATGATTCATCTTGCTATTTCTTTTGGATGTTTCAGGAAGTTTATTTTTATTTTTGACACATTTTAGCATAAGGTGCTTAGGCAGACATATCAGCTTGTGAGCATCTTGAAGGTAGTAACAGCTTGGTTCTTTCGTTCTATAAAATAGTCAGGTCACTAACAGCTGCGCATCCCGATGATCACAAATAAAATGCTTATTCTGAGAAGAATCCCTCAGAATATTCTAAAAATAACACTGAGATTACTCTGTAACCCAGGTATATTTGAACTTGATTCGCTATACCATCTCTTTAATCATCCCCTTGACAGAGAAGGATTTAAACATTTAGTTGTCTCAATGGTCTCTGCAGAAAAGTGGGAAATCATATTGACCCGATCCAGTTTCTAACATGTATATGTTTTTAAGTTCAAGCAGATGAACAATTCTGCTTAAGCTGAAGAACCCACTCATGCTTAATTTTCAGCATGTGTTTTAAAAGCTTTGAATGGGACTATAATCTTTAGACATTTCTTTCACTGTCAGCTTTTCCCCTCTGGTGTTGGATTATAAAACAACTAGAGATTAGCTCTTTGTGCTGAGGTGGATTCTGCTCCCCTTACTGACTCTAAGCAACACTTTCTCTGGTGAGAAATTCATAGAAATCAGTGAGGTCAAGTGGTAGTCAACCTTGAAACTCTCTAATTATCATTTTCAAAGCTTTCCAGGCTGGTAAACAGGCTACTGAGAAAACACTAATCCTTGCAGACTTTCAAGGGTGCAAGAATAAATTTTCTTGAGACAGAGTTTTTGTATGACACAGGCTGGAAATATGAACATTAGCTCCTTCATCATTTTTAATGTCTCTTAAAAATATGTATTGAACATACTGAGAAATTCTAGGAGGAATCCCTTTACTTCCAATTTATGTCTTCCCAGCACTTAATATAGCAAGTAGTGAGTTATAATCATGGACAACTACAAGTTTTCAGTGTTTTGAAGGTTTCAGGACACTTAGCAGGACCCGGTTGCTGTTTGGCTATGCATTAAGGCAGATGTTGGCTGTTACTTGCTTCTTCTCTGTTCTTGCCTATCTTCTCTGAGGTTGCTGCCTGAGAAATACACAGTGGCTCTTCCTCTTGCTGTGTCCAGTCACTCCTTTGCTTTGTCAGTCTTGGGTCTACTTTGCATTCCTGAAACATTACTCCTCTGCCCCTTTAAAGGTCCATTATTAACTGAATCATGGATTTCTATGTTTCTTTTGCTTTAGTTTCCTCTCTTTGACACATCTTGGATCTCCTTTACTTGCCCCAGTGATTTTAATTTACTCTTTTAATTACAGAATTTGCTCTGCTGTCCCTTACTTCCCTTCACTAGTCCTTTCACAGAACATCAGCTAATCTAAATCAGAATAGCTCTCCTGATCACAATTTTTGTCTGGAATACTGCCACCTGGTAGGAGGCTGTGGACCACGTACACTGGTGCATGTTGCTCTTGGAAAACAGTGCAGCATCCGGTTTGTTCATGGCAGTTTGTCTTCCAGGAGGTGCTGAGACCAGTGGGGCCAGAAACGGGTAGGACATAGCAGCCCTGTTGCTTTCTTTCAATCGTCCTCAGCCTCCCCCCAGTTTCCTTTGGTTCTCTAACCTTTGTCTTTGTTGTAATTTCAACATTGTGATCACAGGCTCGTAGAGCACGGGATTGCTCAGATTTGAAGAGGCCTCCTCCTGCCCAAAGCAGGGACAGCTCTGAGATCAGACCAGGTTGCCCAGGGCTTTTTCCATTTGAGTCTTAAAAAAACTTCCAAGGATGGAGACTGTGCACGCCTTGTGGCATCACCTTCCAATGCTTAACTGTCTTAATAGCAGCTTTTTATATCATCTTTCTGGCATGTTGTCAGGACCTTGGTGTGCTTTGCTACCATTTATTCCCTTGCTTGGTATTTACGTGGCAGCCTTTGTGTATCAACTGAGGGATATATTCTAAGCAGGACCTGACCTCTGCTAGTATTGAAATCAAAGGCGCTATTCATGGATTAAGGCTGTATCCTTTGTAAATAAAGGAACTGCAGTCTGGACCTGAATCAGCTTCTGCTGTTACCCAGTTAGGTGCCCAAAGTGTGTCTCAATTTGCTCTGCATAATTTGTTAGTCTGATGTAGAATTGCTGTCGTTCCCTTTTCATTTAAAAAACAATAAAGACCAAAATTTTCAAGCTGCACAAATGCAGGTCTAAGAAGAGACATTAATAAACATTTTTCTACCTCTAATGATGGATAAAAATATTTTTAAGCTTGGACCAGCATTTATTTAATTAAATATTAATTATCTTGCAGTATTTCTAGCCAAATTATCAGCTATAGCAGAGAAGTGAAAAAAAGAGAGATCATTTTAGAGTCATGAGACATGCCAATGTTTCTTAAGGCACATTTCGATTAAAACAGAAAGAAAAAGAAAACATCATGTTAATAATGGCAAGGATGACCTTAACATTTTGGATGCTGAGACTGTCTTTACTACCTTCTGTGAGGTAATATTTATTTTAGTGATCATTTGAATTCACAAAGAGAAATAATGGCAATGCAAGCTGGATTGAAGACAATTTTTTGTAAGAGATTGTGTTTTAACACTTTCAGCTGTGTTCAATGGCTGTCTACTACTAGAGTTATCTCACTGGATCTTAACTAGTAGCGGTGTAATGTACTATTGTATCAAAGTGATGAAGAAGCGTATTCAGTTAGCCTCTCACTGGAAATGTGTAGCTTCGCAGTACTCAAATTTATTTCAGTCTGACTGTAGGAAAGCAAACACATTAGAACATAGCTTCAGAAGGATTTTCTAAAATACAGTGAGACTGATTTTGCCACTTTTACTTACTTTTTAAGTAGCACCTTGAATGAAGGTGGCAGAAAATGGCCATGTAGTACAGCAGTTTATCTGATTTCTGGCATTATTTTTCACATTTCCCCCTCCTCTGTCAAGCTTTTGTAGTAAATGATTTTGAGTAATTTACTAACATCCAACTTCATGACTTTCAGAGTCATTACCTCTTTGTTGTTGTTGCAGTAATGCATTGTGCCACTAAAGTACAAGGCTAGATTGCTAGTGTCTCAGATCCCCTTTTAATCACCAATAGTCAGTCTGGCAGAGTAGCTTCTGAAGATGCTTTATTGACAAAAAGTGGCATTTTAAAACCTGTTCATCTTATTGCCCCATGTCCCGTCCCACTCAGGGGGTGAGGGTGAGGTTAACTTTTTAATTCTCTGCGCAGTAATCAGAAGCAACGACAATTACTTTAGAGGTAAAAAATAAATTTACTTAAAACTCAGTGGAACTACAAAAGATAGAGGCTTGGCAAAAGTCATAACGATGCTCAAAATTTAGCAGAACTATGAAAGGTAAGGGTTTAGCAAAATGTGTGACGATATTACCCTAATGTGCCAGAAATTAAGTTAGAGACAAAGAGAGTGATAGAGAGGAAAAGAAAGAGAAAAAGAAAAGAGAGGGAGAGACAGAGAAAAGATATCACCACCCTTGGATCCAGCGATGTTCTCTGCTCATAGTCGTAGTCTTCAGATGGTGGGCGCACGCCGAAAACTTATGTTTCCAGTTTTTATAACCTGATGTGCCCGCCCCATAGGCAGGGGTCTGTCATCACTGAGCAGGCGCAGTATGTGCTCAGGAATGTTCAGAAATGTTCTAGAAATGAGTTGGTGGCTTGTGGGGGTCCTGGGGGGTCTCACTGCCCCCCCTCCTTCAGGGCTGACCAAGTGAGCGGTGATCTGTCACAGGCACATGGTGCACAGGGCACAGATGGTCTTTGTTTACATGTTTCAGGAATAGAGGAGTGGTCTCACAAGACGTTATCCTGCCTCCGCAGGCTCCGTTCTTGTTCAACACTCCCTGGTCTTCATCAGCCCATCCTTGTCCATGTCAAGACGGGTGTTTGCAACATTCACTTGTTATCAGGGCCTTACACCACCCCGTGGCTCAAACAGACATCTTGACTTCTTCTTGGATGTCATCTTCTAGGGTGGTGATTCTCACATAGCAAACAGAGGGGAAAAGGAGAGAAGAAAAGGAAGAGGTGGCATGGGTAATCATACAGCGAACAATAGCTATGCCAATCATTAAGAATATGAAACCAACAACTAATGTTAGTCCTATTTTCATTAACCATGCCCCCCATCCCTTGAGTCCCATGGATCGTAGGATGGATTGTAACCAAGAGTTCAGGGTCTCGCCATCGAACCAGTCTTTCGGTTGCATGGATTGAAAAAGTTCTGCTGTCTGGTCTGTTATCTCCTTCATTTTTTTCAAGCCTCCTCTATTGAGGTAGTAGCGTTGTGTATGGTAATGCAGCATTCTCCGTCAGTGAGATTTAACATCCCACAAACTCCTTGTTCTTTAAGCAATATCATACCCAGGACTAGACAATTCTGAAGGGTCATCTTTGATACCTGTTCGACCTGTAAGTTTAATTCTCCAAAAGCATATCGTGTCCAGTTACTTAAAAGATGTACCTGCCAGGTAATATTTTCTAGGACAAATTGGTGCTGTTTTAAGGTTACATAAGAGGTAAAAACATTCTCAAACATTAACACAGTTAGTTGTCCAGCAGTATAATAATTGGGAGTTTGGACTCCATTAATCGTCCAATCGGGACGAGCCTTTGGATTACTTCCCGCTTCTCTACGCGATCGCCAGGAAGGTACTATAAAATTAAAAACACAAGATGGACAGAAAGAAGGGATAGCTAAGCCACGCCTCAGGCCAGCATGATATTCCAGTGTTAAGTAAGAGTAAAATTTTCCATTGGAGCATCCCCATGCTAGTCCCAATGGGGCTGGATATATGCTAGTTTTACAGGTATATTGATCCATCTAATTCACAGCATATATAATAGGTTTGGTGTTTAAGGGTGTCCCTTGTAGGGGATAATGA
Organism: Grus americana; assembly: GCF_028858705.1. NCBI lineage: Eukaryota > Metazoa > Chordata > Aves > Gruiformes > Gruidae > Grus > Grus americana. The sequence goes on along the minus strand of NC_072853.1, from coordinate 109,922,593 downwards.
GTAAAGGGTACTCCACACCGTTCTTGTTGAAAAAAATTACGACTTCTGGGAAGAGTGATGTTACAAGTTTTGTTGCTATTTTGCCATCCCTTTGACGGATATCCCCAACATGTGCACATATCTTAAATTAGAGTTTTCAGTCTATCAATAAACCAAGTTTCAGGAGGATCTCCCAGTCCTGAATCACTAGTGATTGTCTTAGAAGAATTAAAAAGGGGGTTTTCAACTTCCCTGATAGGTGGATCAAATTTGGGTTCTATAAAAACTTCTCCCACTTTGTTCCCTGACCAAGCCTACACCAAATTATTTCTATCTCGAGAGGTTATGAGAGTCTTATTCGGGAGTAGGATACACCATTCTGGGTCCCATAGGGTAGAATAGTTTGCTTCATAGAAATAAGGTTTTGCCAATGGATCAAACAGAGGATCCCATGGGTAATAATAACAGGAGGTTTTCTTGGTGAATTTTTTGAAGGTGACATTTCCAGCAGGTATGTTCCCTTTGGCGCTAGCAAATAAGGAGTTTGATCCATCTGTCGGAGAAGGAATAGAGATATTAAATGATGGTATAGTAGCTTTACACACCACTGTTGAATATAACTTAACATTTTTGGCTTGTTTTGGAGGTTTAGTCCAAACGTGATATATATCAGACCTTATCATTGGCTGTTGTTGAAAATACACTCAGTTATTCTTGACGGTCCAGTTGGGTGACAGGAATGTTACAGATGTGGCATTAGTCATATTAAACGACAGATTTACAGGTGACATAAAAAACCTTAAACCTTCTTCAGCTGATCTAGGTGAAGTAAGACACAGGCCTTTATTTTGGTAACCCCACATTCTAACAAAACCTTGAACTAATTCCCAAGTGAGATTTGGGGTATTTTGGCTTGTGATTCCTATAACACATAGGGAGAGACAAAGAACATAGGACCAGACCCACAATTGCCGGTGTCGAGCAGAACTGAGAGTCGTGGTTTGGTTATGTACCTCTCTGTATCACACAGATTACAAGTACAAATTCCCCAAAATAGCACCAGCTTCAACCTTCTGAGGTGGAGGATGTTTCTGGTAGTTACACCTGTAAGAAAGAACAAAGGAAAAGATCCCGGTTCTTTCAAATGGGTAGTTAAAAGGATGGGATAATCCATCTGGTATTAATCTTGTGTTCTTTTCCATGGGCATCAGCAGCTACCCATGAACAGGCAGTCAGTGGAGTTTTAAGGGTCAGAGGCATCTCCCCCGCTGTTGGGAGGTCCACCAGAACAGGTTGTCCTGGATAGTGTAAGGGTTTTACAGGGTCCTTTTTCTCCCTCTTTCCAGGGAGCGAGGAGGGTGGGGGTTGGACAGAAAGCAGTAAGTTTAGGGCATCCATTTGTCCCCCACTGACCGTTTACTCTGGCAATGGCATCTGGGAGTCTTGTGGACCACCCAAGGTCGTGAGGCCTCAGGATGCATTTTAGGAGTCCATCGGTCCTTTCTACTATCCCGTTAGCTTGGGGATAGTAGGGGGTATGGAACGTCCACTGGATTCCCTCGGTTTTTGCCCACTCCTGGACCACTGTGGGATGCCGGACTAGTCCAGGCTTGTTGGTGCCGAATACAGGGCCATTATGAGCCAGCAGAAGGGGCCCTGGGGGAGTCCAGCCTGGGCGAGAGCAGGGATTGAGCAACTTGCTTATCTTGCACTGATAAGCACCGGACCTGAACAGGGGCAGGAGATGAGCAATTTGTTCATCTTAACAAGATGCGGCGCCTGACGGGTCTACTCCTTAATCAACTAAGTGACACCTGGGGTGAGGGGGAGCCTTCACAGCTTGACGTTACTTTGGTAAAACTAAACAGACCACCGCTCCTCTGTACTGAACGCCTTTGTTCTCCGCCACTTCCCCCCCCCCCAGCCCCGATCAACTGCACGACAAGCCTTGTTAAGGGCCAATCGGCATACAATACCTGACTTAGTCCCACCTCGCCAAAAGTATAAATCTGGCATTTAGAATCCTCTTTTTTGAGGACGAGAACTCCAACTATCCGGACAGGTCGACGGGCCTGGACCTCTCTCCTCCCCAAGCAGGGACGCCTCTTTGGTAAGATTTGTGCCTCCGATTATGTCGGATGTTACCCCAGGAAAACTATCATTAACAAAAGCGCTGAACTATTAACTTGAGCTCAAAATTGTTGCAGTAAGTGCATTTATCAATGGCAATTCTGAACTTTTATATCTGTCGCCTCAATAAATTACTTATTTTTCTTTTCAACTTTGCGAAACTGTTTCAGTGAAAGTCCTTAGTGGGGCTCTGACAGGCAAACGTTGACTCTGATATGTGGCTACACATATAATCCTTTAGACATAAACCGTTGACCAAGTCTGGGACTAAGACTGGACCTAGCCGCACCTAGGCTCCTCTCTGAGAAGGAGTTTAGAAAGCAAGGGGGTCCTTTCTGAACCTCGTGACTCAACGGGAGGGCCTCCCTCAGCCACACATCAGACTTGTACCCTTTCACGCAACAACCACCCCGGCAGTGAAGTGGCTGCCGTTGTCTGATTGAATTTATTTAGATTTAGGTAAAAAGCTAAACCACAACTTTAACCCTTTTACTGTATTTTCCCCAGTCGCCCGTGCTACTGCTTTGGCCTGAACAAGTCCCGATATGACTTCCACCCCAACAAGCACATATTGTTTCCCTTCTGATTTCTTGAAAGGCCCTATGTAATCGACCTGCCAGGTTTCCCATAGTCCTTTCCCATCCCTCAGATGGAGTGGAGGATCTTGTAAGGGGTGCTTTTCCAGTCTAGTACGGCATAGACCGCAGGCAGAAATTACCGTGCTACAGAGTTTTCGGGTAACAGGCCATCCTCTGTTCCCAGCCTCCTGAAGATGTTTTTTGACTCCCGAGTGACCATGTTTCACGTGTAGCCACTCCAATAAGCGTTCCCATTTCTCCTCTTCTCTCTCTTCCACCAGCACGGCCAGGCGGCTGAGTGAGTCTACCTGATTGTTCAGAATGTGCGCTGGGTGATCTCCCCCTTGGTGGGTGGCTACCCGCCCCACCAATATGGGCTTTTGCTGGGCCACATTTAATATCTCCTCCCACTTTTCCCTTTGCCATAGGGGCACCCGGTTTACTTCCCACTGGTAAGAATCAGTGCAGATGTGTACGGGTTCAATACTGCCTGTCTGTCTCATTACCGCACTCCAAACTGCTATCAGTTCTCCCACCTGAGCGCTCCCTTCTCCTTCTGTTACAGTTTGCTCCCCAGAATCAGCGTGTAGAGCAACTGCTCGGTATTTCCATACTTTCCCCTCCCTCCTCGAAGAGGCATCAGTAAACCACACATTTTTCAGGTGGGATTCAAATGGGAGGGCTTCCTTTATGTAGGAAGAAGGGGTTTCCTCATCTGAGGGAGTGGATGATTTTTCCTGGATTTGGAGCATCTTGGGTGCTCCCCCCTCCACTTGATAAGTGTGACCGTAATGCTCCAGCCGGGCACACCACTTCCTGACCGTTTCCCATTGTGCAACTCCCGCAGGGGGTGGGGTGCCTGCCAGTACGGGTTTTAGGACCTTAAAGGGCCCTCGCAGGATTATGGATTGTTGCCGTATAATTCTTTCAGCCTCCAGCAAGGCTAGACTGACCACAAAAAGACCCTTTTCCCAGACTGAGTATCGCTTTTCTGTATCTTTAAAGCTGCGTGAATAAAACCCAGTGGGGCGGGTCAGACCCTCCAGTCTTCGCTGCCATATGTGTATATGTCACCGAAACCTGGGAATAAACCTCATAACACCAATGTAGTGTTAAAAGGCAGGCATTCTTTATTGCAGCGCTGGATGCACGGGGGATAGCTCCACCCAACATGCATGCCAGGTGATCACCAACACACAGGTTATGTAGGATCAAAATATACATATTCATTATTTTTCCAAGAAAAGGCAGTCCTATGATAATCATTTCTTAGAATCCATTTCCATATTCTCCTCCCCATTACACATGCTCAGTGATTTGAGTCGGTGGTCCTCAAGGGTCTCTGGTGGTCGTCAGTGGTCTCGCACCCGTGTCCACTGGATGACCTCCTTCTTGCAGGCATGCGCAGTATCCTTGCTGTGGGTGCACCTGTCCATAGCAACTTACTTCATAAGATTAATATTCCCGAACCTATTGTCCGGTTGGGTAGGGACTGTACATGGAACATAGCAGCACTGTACCTTGCCATGGTCAGTTAGCTTTGTTACCTATTACTTTGGTTACAAACTAATTATTTCAAACTGATTCTATAGTTTGTCTCATGGCCCCTATTCCACGGTTACATATAGATGCCCCATGAATTGCAAAACCCCATTCAATTTGGAGCGGATCTGTCGGGTGTGTTGGACCCAAAGTTTGATATGCTCCTGCTTCAAACACTAGTAATTTTAGGGCTTCCTCATGAATAGCGGTCCAATCCCAGGTAGCTTTTTTGCGTGTTAAATCATACAGGGGACGAGCTGTGAAAGAAAAATCCGGAATATGTTTCCTCCAGAATACCAGCAAGCCTAGGGTACATTGCAGCTCCTTTTTGTTCTCTGGGATTTTTATCTGTTCTAAAGTAGCCAAGGTTTCGGGGGGGGGGGGGGGAATACACATCGCTCCTCCTTTCCACCATATACCTAAGAACTTCACCTCGGGGGAGGGCAGTTGTACCTTTTCTGCTGGAACCTGAAATTCTAAACTTTCCAGGTGAGCGAGTGTTTTCTTTTGGGTTTGTCCCACTGCAGTGGCATCAGACACACACACACCCACCCCCCACCCACCCACCCCCAATATATCGTCAATGTTTTGGTAGGTTTTAACTCCCTCCTCAGGGGTGATTTGTGATAGCGCTTGTGCCAGGGCGTGGTGCGCCAAGGTAGGCAGTGCCGATATCCTTGGGGCAAACGAGTAAAGGTATATTGTATACCTTCCCATGTAAATGCAAATCTCTCTCTATCACCTTCCTGTAGAGGAACCATGAAAAATCATGTCTTTTACATCAATGGTGGCTAAAATGTTATGGGACTGTTCCTGTATGGTGACAATCAGTTCGGCTGTATTAGGCACGGCCGCTGTCAGGGGACTGGTGCCGGCCTTTAAGCGCCGATAATGGATCGTTAGCCGCCACTTACCGTTCGGTTTGCGAACTGGCCACACTGGGGAGTTACAAGGGGAGTGAGTTTGAATAATTACCCCCTGCTCCTGCAGCTCTCTTCCCACCGGAGCGATTCCCTCCCTCGCTCCCAGCTGTAAGGGACAGGGTTTCCCATTCCCGATTTTAGACGGGGGAAGGGTAGGAGCAGTCTGCAAAAGCCTTATCGGGGTTGCCGGAGACCCGAACTTCCACTCCCTCCCTGCCGAGTGTGCCCAGGACTTCCCTTTCAATAAATCCAATCCCAAAATATTCGTGGGGAGCACTCCCAATACCATAGTGGTCTCGGTGGGGGTGGTGTCTCCCGGCAGCCAGCACTTTACTCGGGCTGTAGGTTGGGGTTTGGAATATCCCCACACATCGGTAACCCATATGTGTTTTTTATCAGGGACAATCCCACTCCGGTCTGCGGTATCGGCATTTAAAGCAGACATTTGGGCCCCTGCGTCTACCAGAAAAGTGACCGGAGTCTTAAAGGGACCGAGGGGAAAAGTTACCAGTAGGTCCCCCTGCTCGTTTTCCGTGAGCCTTCTAAAATACACCCACCGACCCTCCCCCGGCTCACTCACTGGGGACGGCGCAAGAAGTTTCCCGACCTTGGAGGGCTGGTGAGCCCCTCCACGGGAGCCGTAGGAGCGGCTGATCTCTGAGGTACAGGGACTGTGGGGACGCTTTCTTTTCCCGACCGGCCTTTATCTATCGGTTTCCACATTTTTACAAGCAGCTGCAAATTGGGGAGGGGTAGGCCATCCATTAATTCTCCGGGAATACCCTTATCTCGACCTTCCTTCCACAAGTGATTTCTTGAGCCCCCCCCCAAGCTTCTGTCTCGGGGGCGGAGTATTTTCTCCTCTGTCTCGGTCCTACGGACCGCCGCTTGTGCCTTCCCCTGCTTTCCAACATACCCCACACGCCTGCCATAGTTGATCGGTTCCCGTGCGATTTCCCCCCAGGTAAGACCCGGTCCGCCCTGACGTCCCATGGCTACAGTGGCTCTTAGTCGGTCTTGAATTTGCACAGCATAACTCTCCAGTGAATCGGGTAACCCTTTAATCAAGGGAGTCATCCTATCCCAATTGGCAAACAACAACATCAGGGAAGGCTGGCGGGGAACTAGGCGCCTGTCATGCATTAGTTGGAGGCAAGCCGCCTTCTGTACACTCTCTGTAAGCTGGGTTAGCCCAGGGGTGGGCATGGCCATAGGATCTCCTCTCTCCAAGGGGCCTGACCCTCCGGCCCAATACGCCACCCTCTGGGTCAGGGACCAAGGTTCCCGCTCGTCATCGACGGTCAAAAATACACCAGGACCCCAATATCCCTGAGCCTCTTCCTCCGAAAGCTTTATTCTGTCTCAGCCTGTCAGGGAGACCCTCCACACATGTTCGGTCTGAGTTTCCTTAGCCTGCCTAGTATATTTTTCCTGCAGTTTCTCCAATTCAGTAACAGTATAAGGTATCTCGTTAGTGGTAACGGCGGGTTCCGCATCTTCCCCGTCATACATGACTTCAGTTTTAATAAGTGGCTGGAGCTTGGGAGTAGGGTCAGGTTCCATCACTGCCCTCAGCTCTTCCCATGGATAGTGAGGGGCAACCTCCCTCGCAATGGGGTCGGCTTCTTTTGATAAGCTAGAAAATCCTGGTTCGCTGTCAAGGTCCCCAGGGAGCTGCAACTTCAGCTCTCTTTCCCTCACAAAAGCATCTCGCAGGCTACCCTTCAAGTTTTCCATGATTCTTTTCTCATCTGCTAATGCTTTTTCAGCTAGTTGCCATCTCACCCGTTCCATTTCCAGTTCTGCCTGTAGTTTTTTAACCAGTTCCTGAAGGGACTCATTTGCCTCCCGCTGAGCTTGTTTGACAACATATTTGTCCTTCTGGGCAGCTATCAATGAGGCTCCCAAGACACAACAAACCACAGCCTTTCCCTTTCCAGGCCTAAACTTATTTTCTTTTGCCAAGTCTCTTATCTGTTCTGCTACAGTTGTTGGGGACTGCCAGTGTCCCTCAGCCCAGCTATGCCCTTTCGGGGTCAGGCAAGCTTTATAGCTCTTCAACAAATCCAACAGCGGGGAGCAGTCAAGATCAGGCTTATTCCGGGTTGCCATGACCTACTGCTGGAGATGTTGGCTTCAACCAAATATCAGTTCTCCTTTCTTCAGCACTCTGGCTGATATCCCTTTTATGGAACCCCTTTACCGCTTCTTACAGAGAATCCTGTCCATGATGCCAATTTAATGTCCCGTCCCACTCAGGGGGTGAGGGTGAGGTTAACTTTTTAATTCTCTGTGCAGTAATCAGAAGCAACGACAATTACTTTAGAGGTTCAAACCAATCATAAATTTACTTAAAACTTAGCGGAACTACAAAAGATAGAGGCTTGGCAAAAGTCATAGCAATGGTTAAAATTTAGCAAAACTGTCACCGAAATCTGGGAATAAACCTCGTAACACCAATGTAGTGTTAAAAGGCAGGCATTCTTTACTGCAGCGCTGGATGCATGGGGGATAGCTCCACCCAACGTGCATGCCAGGTGATCACCAACACACAGGTTATGTAGGATCAAAATATACATATTCATCGTTTTTCTCAGAAAAGGCAGTCCTATGATAATCATTTCTTGGAATCCATTTCCATATTCTCCTCCCCATTACACATGCTCAGTGATTTGAGTCAGTGGTCCTCAAGGGTCTCTGGTGGTCGTCAGTGGTCTTGCACCTGTGTCCGCTGGATGACCTCCTTCATGCAGGCATGTGCAATATCCTTGCTGTGGATGCACCTGTCCATAACAACTTACTTCATAAGATTAATATCTCCAAACCTATTGTTCAGTTTGGTAGGGACTGTACATGGAACATAGCAGCACTGTACCTTGCCATGGTCAGTTAGCTTCATTACCTATTACCTTGGTTACAAACTAATTATCTCAACCTGATTCTATAGTTTCTGTTTCACGGCCCCTATCTCACAGTTACAGAACTATGAAAGGTAAGAGTTTAGCAAAATGTGTGACGATATTACCCTAATGTGCTAGAAATTAAGTTAGAGACAAAGAGAGTGATAGAGAGGAAAAGAAAGAGAAAAAGAAAAGAGAGGGAGAGACAGAGAAAAGATATCACCACCCTTGGATCCAGTGATGTTCTCTGCTCATAGTTGTAGTCTTCAGATGGTGGGCGCGCGCCGAAAACTTATGTTTCCAGTTTTTATAACCTGATGTGCCCGCCCCATAGGCAGGGGTCTGTCATCACTGAGCAGGCGCAGTATGTGCTCAGGAATGTTCAGAAATGTTCTAGAAATGAATCGGTGGGTTGTGGGGGTCCTGGGGTTCTCACTGCCCCCCCTCCTCCCCCCTTCAGGGCTGACCAAGTGAGCAGTGATCTGTCACAGGCACATGGTGCACAGGGCACAGATGGTCTTTGTTTACGTGTTTCAGGAATAGAGGAGTGGTCTCACAAGACGTTATCCTGCCTCCGCAGGCTGCGTTCTTGTTCAACACTCCCTGGTCGTCATCAGCCCATCCCTGTCCATGTCAAGACGGGTGTTTGCGACATTCACTTGTTATCAGGGCCTTACACCCCATTCCTCTCGTTTTTGCCTGCAGAGCTAAACAGAAGTCTCTTTGGATGCTATTACTGTAGTAAATTTTTTAAACAAGCAAATAAATAAATAAATAACCCAAATTATTCCAGGAAAGTGCCTGCATTTTCACCCTAATCAAAAATCATATTGCAACTTGTTTGAACAAAGCTTTGTCTCCTATCGTGCAGCACATCTATCTCATCTGGCATGATTTCTAATTCTGTGAGGTTGCAGATACTCCTAAAATATTCTTGATTTTGCTGTCATTTGATTGTTTTATCACTTGAGATAGTAGCCTTTTCTTTTTTCCTTCAGTGGGCTTTGTCTCAAGCCCTGGAACAAAGACCAACAATGCCTCTTACGCTTAGAGACTGCAATGTCAGTTTACAAGGCCAAATGCATTCTTTTTAGTAAATGTACATGGCAGCTAGTTATTGGATCAGAAAACAAATCCCCCCCTTAAAAGACAAATGCTATGGAAAAAGATGGGCATAGACTGTGCAAATTACCGTGGTAGTTCTCCACATGCCCCTTGTCAAGTCCTAGAGAGGCTGCAGCACGGGACCACATCTCCCACCTCCCCTTGCCATCGCTTCTCTGGCTGAGGAGAAGCAGCAGGGAATGGAGGGACACTCATGGCAACCATGGTACACAGACACAGAATCAAGCCCTGGGAAGACCAGCTCATTGCAGGATCAGCTGTGCCTGTGTCATTCCTAGAATGTCCCTCTAACCTCTTCCTGAAGACCTACAGTAGAAGTGACTTCAGAATTTCTCCACAGAATCTAATCCATTAGAAATTTCCTTTCTGATGTCTAACCTAAATCTCCCTTTCAGCAATGTAGACGTTATTATTTTGTCCCCTTCATTAAGGGAGGTGAAGTCCACCTGCAAAGCTTGGTCCATAGAGGAAGATGAGATAATCTAATGACAGCTCCCCTAAAGGCATATCTAAATCACTACAAATATGCCATAGCCTCTGTCCATCAGCTGCCCTGAGAAAGTCTCTGCTGTTTTGTGCTCAGTCTCTTCCTATTTAGTAGAATTGAATGAGATTCATCTACTTTTTCAAGGCTTCACAACCCCTGGGTAGCAAGTCTGAAACATTAAAATCATATTCAGGAGATAAACTCCAAGAAATACCAGATAGCACATGGGATGAATAGTTCCTACATCGTTCTGAACAATAAAAAAAGACTGTCGGTGTACTAAGCTTTTTAAATAAATTGAAAAAAAAAGATAGGTCCAAATAAGAAGAACTACATATATGTAATTTTTGATCTTACAGTTAGACCCAGCCATGTTTTATGTGGCCCAGAAAGCTGCTCTCTGTGTCTTTTTGTGTACATAAATGCAGTTGCACGTAGGAAAGCTTGGAAAACCACTGTCACAAGAAGAAAGTCTGCATTAAAAGTATTCAAAAAGTGAATCTGACAATGCAGTATGTAAAGTTAGGAACCCTTTTACTCACACCCTATTTCATCCTTAAAGAATGAAGCATCACAGTAGAAAAGCTTTATGGGAAGCAGTTTTAAGATGGCATTGATGTTTTACTATCTGGAAATCAATTTCAACCTTAGACAGTGGAGCTTCTAATTTTAGTGTCTGCTGCTGATAGAGATACAGGATCCTGACATATGAGTTGGGCCTGCAGGGACTCATGCAAGTGGTAAACTTCATGTTTTGTCATGATGCCCAACAACATCAGTGAGATGGTACTTTGTGTACAAGTCCTAGACAAACTGGCACCGTGTTGAACATCTTTTGTGAGGAGATAAGCCTTTTCCAGTCCAAAATGAATGGGCAACTGGTTCACTGATCTCATTTATATATAGGTATATACACACACACATATATAAAGAACAAGTCTTGAAGCTTGCTGAGAATGCACAGAGTTGGACAAGTTTATTGCTGTGGATTCATAGGCACAAGGTGAGTAGTGGGAATTTCCAGATTTGCTCAACAATTCTGCTAAAACTACTTTACTCCCTAAAGCACGTAGCATTTATTCTGTTTTTTCACCAAAGTACAACTATTTATTGTGAGATAGCATGTACACAAAAATCCTACAACAAAACAAAAAAAACTACAATAAAACAAAAAGTCTGTTGGTTTAAGTTTACCAGAGGTCAGTACAAGGAATTTTGGAGCCCTCATTAGATGAACTCCACACACAGAGGTTAATTCAACTTGATTTATTGACTGAGTGATAAATGAATTTAAGATGAAGTTCCATTATGTGCTTTCTTCTGTGGTGAATCCAGCATAGGAAATCTCTGCCCTCTCACCTGTGTCTCCCATAGAAGTGACTTCTCTCCATTTTTGGACAGCACTTCTCTGTTCCTTCAGCTGAATGACAACTGCTAGAGAGACCACTGGATCGCTGGGCTAGGAGCAACCCTGCAAATCACAGCTTTTACTCTACTTGCACCCTTGCACTGATGCCCCAATGTGGAGAGCCTAGGTGCCCAAGAACCACAGAAGCCCACCTGCAGGGAGAGTGAAACGCAGCTCTGGGACATTCAGACCTTCTTATGGCAGCTTCATCAGGGGAAACATACCCCTATGCCACCCCCTCAGGGTGCAGTCAGACTAGACAGCTGACCTCATCCTACAGTTTTCTCCTTTTGAATAGCACAGTCCTGCTCATCCTCTCCTTGGATCCACCACCATAGCTTCTTGCCTTCCCTGCCCTGTCCGCCATCCCCAGGTCCCATCTGCCAGATCTCTCCTGTCTTTGCTCTGACAGTTATCTACCTGCACAGCAAACCGATGCAGCCAGCCAGCCTGGAAGGCTCACTCACTTTTCATCTGCTGGGCTGGATCTCTGCCATGTTAGTGATTATGCCCTGAGGCTGTGCTTTCATGGACATTTGCCAGGGAAACACTGCGGGCTTGGGCATTTCTCTTGACAAGAGCGGCTTCCCTGCTCCTGTGCCATGCCTGTTGTTATGCTGGTTCCCGCTGTTTGCTGGGCATCACAAGGAACCATGATGTCAAAGAATCTAGAGAAAGAAACCTCCTGCCTTTTCTTTACAGCTGTTTTAGCCAGAGCACTTCACTGCTATTGCTTCTCACACAGTCCTGCAAAAAGCTGAACCATGGGACAGAAATTGCTGAAGCCACCTAACAGCTGCCAAAGAGAAATGTCACAGGAGCCACAGCCTCAGACTGACGCTGAACAGTAGGTTGTAGTTTTGTTGTTTTTTTTTCCTTAGGTTTTTGTTTTGGACTTTTGTGTTACATCATCTCATTTGGGAAAACTTTCCTTTATTTAGAACTAGCAAGGATTGGTCATCAATCTAATTGGGAAGAGCCAGGCAGTACCTTTTGATAAAGCCGTGACAATAAGTCGACAATTTCCTCCTTGAGTTTTCTGGGCCTGTTATTATCTATGCTGTGTCAGTTAATGAACTGTTTAAATCATACAGTGACTCTTATTCTTGCTCACTATCTAGCTTATGGGTTTATCAACTTAACAGCTTTTTTTCTTCTCCCTTCAGGTTTTGAGAGTTCAGTCCTGACCTTTGACTAGATGACTGCCACAGGATTTATCCTACAGTTCTACATTTTGTCATATAAACTGACAATTCAGCAGATAGCCCCATGCTATCACAAGTACAAATGACTTGGATGTGAAGTTCACAGAAAGGGAGCGAGGATGTGGGATTTAGGAGGAGAACTAACATGCTTCCTCTTCTATCTTGAGCAAATATCCTTCCCTAAACATCATGCAAACAAAATTGCAAGGATGGGGAAGATTATGTCCCTAACAAGATTCATCATGACATAGTGTCATGATGAATTATCACAGAGGAATTGCAGCCAGATAATATGCAATTAGTCATTAGTATTACAGAATACGCTATCAGGGCTTCTTCATTCTTGCAGGTTAGGAAAACAACTGGCTGGCCATCAGAGAATGAGCAAACAGTTCACTGACATCTTCCTCATTCCACATCTCCCCTCCCACCTGCTCTCATTTCTTCTCTCTGATTGCTCTGATGTCCTTTTTGATGAGGTGTTAATAATAGCAAGGGTGCTAACCTACTTTTCTTCAAAATGTTAAAGTCACAGAGCATCGCCTCGGTGCCAGGAGGCAGCTGCTGGTCAGGCAGTGGGTTACAGCAGAATGAGAGGGAGTGCACTTGCCAATTTTCTTTGGGTTTGCTTTGCTCTTTTCATTTGTGTTCAGGGACAAAGGAAACTGAGAGTATGAAGGGGGAAGAGGAGAAGAGATTGTTCAGAGAACATAAAAGAGCAACCAGTTAAAACATTGGCACAAACTGCTCCAACCTGGCACGGCTTTATATTTTGTGTGTATTACTCTCAGAGTGTTTCTGAGTACACCTCTGAGGTTGGTAAGACGTGGTAACAGCAAAGAAACTGGAGCCCAAACTCCACCCCCAGTAAATGAATGAAAAATGAACTCTATGGCTACAAGCTTGCATGACTGCACCTGATGGAGGGGGGTAATTCTTTTATAGCTATAGCTATTGTTTTGCTGGTTTAGGAATGTCCTTTAGGAAGAATATAGCAGTAGAGCTAGCAAGCTGCAAATTCCATATTTTAATGTCTAGCAATCCTTCTTATTTCTTTAAAAAGCAGCAAATACTTGTACTCTCTTTAGTGAAATTTGCTCATTTTAAGTGGAAAAATAAAAGGTTATATGTCTGTTCTGCATATTGTCACAGGACAGGTATGTTTAGGAATATAAACCAAAAATGTTTACAAGAGATCATTTGACAGAATTAAAACATTTCATACTGCTTTTAAATATGTGGGCTAAACCAGGGAAGTTTTGGAATGAAATGTCATTACAACACAGGTCAGAGTGATCAGTCACTAAAATACTGCCCTCAATCTGCATTTTTTGACAATGTAGGGTACTATTTTAGTTCTGATGTACCTAGCTCTCTCTCACACATGCACACATGCGGATGCTATTTTCTAGATAGTTCTTACATTCCAGTTAGTCTCCATTGAAAAGATGTCTGAAAAAAGGACAAGTTGGCAGGTCTGTTTTGTGAGTATACATGGTTTTTTCCTATGCAGTTATGAACAGCCTACATCTAAAATAGCTTATTTGGGAAGAAAAAACACATCCTTTGTCTTAATTTAAAGGTTTAGAAGAAATACTTATTCCTCTCCCTAAATTCAAAGAAGGGAGCAGCTCCAGCCTTGCACTTTGGGCAGACAGAGCATCCACATGCCTTACTTTTTATTTTGTATATAGCAGAAAGGCCTGATCTGTTATTAAACCCAGATGAATGCATGTGCTTTGCTTCACATAATCCTTCACTGTCTTTCCTCTATTGCGATCTCTGTGAGATAGGTTCTAAGACATTAGCCAAAAGCAGTGTTTTCTTAAGAAAAAGGCTGAGAATCACCTAATCTCTCTGAAAATTGTTCTGAGAACTCATTTATGTAGCTCAGGAATCTTCTGTCAGATGCCAATAACAGCCACAAAGACTTGAATCAGATTATGTGAAAGGAATTTCTCTCAATAAAATTAAAGTTTGAACCCCTCTCTGGTATGTTGTTCCTGAGTGCAGCTCCTTGAATTTTAAATACAATTTCCTTGGTGACTTTTGGAGATGTCATTTCCCTAGTATAGCTCACAGAAGTCTTTGAGAAGATGGTGACATGGACTACTATAATTTTATTTAGGAAAACAGGACAGGCACATTAAAAAGACACAAGAAAAACAGGCATATCTATTTATGTAGAAGAATACTAAGAACACAAGATGGGCCCCTAGAGTTTATCCACTGCACAGCCATGGCTCAGCACCATCCACTTTATGTAGGAGCAGCTTTCTAGGGCATCGGTACAGTGGAAAATGGAGCACGGTGCCAAGCTACTAACACTGACTTGTCCATGTTTTATATGACAGCACCATGCAGAGAAAATAGTTTGGTTCTTAGCACCTCTCAAAAGGGCTTGATAACTCTGCAGCAGCTTAAGAGCGGCTGTCCCTGCCTCTGTTTCTGCAGGTAATACAGCCTTCGGTCTGCAAGCTGCTTTGCACCGAGAGGGACAGACCATGCCTCTAGTCTCTCTTTGAAGGCTGTCCCTCCTTCCTTATCTGATTAGGTCACTTGTGAAGAACTGGTTTGTCAGGCCCTATATTGATGTTGAGTTAGTTGGGTTTGTACTGGGATATCAGCTTTGCTTCTGCTGTCTTATAGGAACTGGAGTCACCATCTGTCACATCTCCATACAGTGAATTCTGCACTGCTAACAGTCTGGTTATCGCTGACTGCAAAGTTCATGGCACTGCTATTTCAACGAACAACCCTCACCTGGGACCCCTGTCTATATAGATGTAATTTGAATACTTCTTAGGACAGTGTTTGTACTTCAAAGAGCCAATCCACAATATTCTACTGATCTTGGAGTTTGATACCAAGTCCAAATCTGCCACTCATAATCTTTAAGTCATTTGCTCCATGGCATATCCTGCACACATCCTCAGACCCCCTTTTGAGTTCAGTACCAATGGTTCTTCTCACCACCTTTGCACCTCCAAAACAAGTTTCACCCCCAGTGATGAAACCTAGCTGGTAGACTTCATGATAGAAACAATATTGTCACCTGGGTAAAAGAAGCTAACCCAGAGACGCTTATTTTCCATCTTCAGGGGGGAGTGGTGGCAGAAAATTTTCTCTCTTGGACTCCTCTGAGCTTGGGTTTATGTCATGATGTTAAAGCCAATCTCATGATTTTTCAGTACCTCTACTTGCCAGTCACACAGAGGAAACCTATCCTTTTCAGAAAGGAAGACTGTTTGTTAGGCTGCACAATTCAAGCAAAGGCCAAACAAGAACAGGAAAGATTGGATAGACTCATATCCTTTTTCTAGAGAAAACATTTGTGTTGGCTACTGTCCTAAGAACTGTCAAAGTGATTGCTGTAGGAACGTACCATATGGGTTTATGATCTATTTCTCTTCAAGTGGAAATACTGTATGCACTCCCTTGAAAAGCATTGGGAATCAGTATTTTGACAGAACACCTCAGAAAAGCATTATGTCGCAAAACACAGTACAAAATAAAAACAATATACTAGTTAATGGTTCTTTTATTTTAGATTTTCTTTCTTTTTCAAGAAGCAATGTAGTTTCAAAGTAGCTTATGTATAAATCTCTTTAAAAAATCCCTCTTTGATATCACTCCATTTCCTCTCCTTTGCCTTTCTCTCTTTGCCTCCCGCGCTCCTTTATGGGGTTTAGCAAGTGAGATGCAAGTTACATTGACAGAACAAACATGATAAATTCTTGTTGCCCTATGAAATTTGTTCAGTAGAGTTCCTCTGCTGCTGCGAATCTTAATGCTGTTCTCAGGCAGCATTTTCAATCCATCAGATACTGTACAGCTGCATATGTGCACCACAGCGGGAAGATTTATGGGTTCCTATTTTTAGGATTTCATGTTTTGGCACCTCCATGCTGTTCATTTGCCCAAACTGTATTCTGCTAATTAAACCTTAAGACCTAAATTATAATGTACTTAGGGATGTTCAGTCAATGAAGTAATACGATTGTCTGAACTTTTCTTGCTTGCATGAATTTATATGTGAAATAGCTTTCTTGTGAAATAAAGATAGTATGATGCCATATTTTTCATTTTGAAAGGAAAACATATATTGCTTTTTACTAATCTTTCAACACACAGTTATGTTATTCTGTGTTATTTCAGTATATTTAATATATGTATACACTTGATTTCAATGACACAATAGTTTTTAGCTTGAAAAACTCTGGATGAGGGTGTTTTAAACAGACACACCATCTTGGGGAACCTCCTTTACAGAGGTTAAACAACAGCTGAAAATATGAAAGTTAAAGGAAAGCAGTAGGATCATTTTTATGCCGAAATGGCATTGGCAGCCACTGGAAACAGCTGTCTGTAAGCTGAGCCCCAGCTTGCTTATGTTAGTATTCATCTCACATTTTGGCACATCATATCTTTCATAATTAGCCTTGTTTAGCAGTCTGTCTTAAAACAACACACTCAACTTGTAACTCTTCTGCCATCCCTAGCAAAGAGCGCTATTTACCTTAACGTAATACAAGAAAATCAATTAATAATCATCTTATTTTACCTAGAAGCTGAGTTCTCAGTTATTTAGTACGCATTGATTAATAATATAACACAAGATTGATTCATGTTCACAGATGACCACCAATTATCTTGACTGAAAGTGTTAAGGGTGAAAATGAAATTGTTTGAAAATGTTTAAAACTTTTACTTTTTTTAAAAGTTAGGATTAAAAAGTTAGGATTTTTATTTTTTTTATGGAGGATAATTTTTAATGGAGGCTCATGAAAAATGAAAATGAGAAACAGAGGATAAATCCTTGATGCAGAAGAGGGAAAAAAAAACTTCAGTAAAGTAGCAAGAAATAAAGCCATCTGAACTCAAGAAACCTGTGATGCAGTGAGTTTAGGACTAATGGAGGACTATGCTAAATTTCTCATCTTATTAGGATTATGCATATTGAATGAAGAAATAAAATATAACAGAAAGCAAGTCTTACTAACAGCCTGGAATTTCCAGGCATTAAAATGAGATGAGGGGATGAGAAAGGCTAAACTGGAAAAGGCTAAGAAGATACATTTGGTGCATGTTAATACAGACAGTACTGTGGTCTGAATCCATCCTCTCCAGTTAACACACTGGGAAACCTGGACATGAATCTTTGTCCTTCTCCGTTTAATGGGAAAATAGCTAGTTCTGTCGCCCTGTCTCCTTTGCTTATGGGACAATATAGAAGGTACTTGTTAAATCTTTACTTTGAGAGAAAACTAGACATCAGAGACTAGAAAAACTCAATGGTGTGAGAAGGGAAGTAGTTGTAAAGAAACATGAAAACATTAACTGGCTAAGTGAACCAGAATTATCACCAAAACTGCTGTCTTTATTTCTGCTTCACTGCCAAGCCCTGCAACTAGATCCCTTATTATTCTCCCTCCTGGCCTCCTGCATTAAAAAAATGTGAAGAATATTCATTGCAGAAGATGAGCTCTTTCCTTCAGTCCTGAGAAGTTTAGGTAAAAATTATACACTCCATCTCTGGGCTTTACTACCTTTTCTAGAAATCCCAGGGCTGCCACAGCCCAAGGATAGTGATACCAGTGTGAATTCATAGAGCTGTTGAACTAGCAAGGTAAAAATGTCATGAAAGCCTGCTCTGAATCCCAGTTATTCTGCCTGGTTTTGGAACAGGTCTTTCTGAACAGAAGGAAGGAGATGTAGCCCTCAGCAAGGGCATCCTCATGAAGACAGTTTCTCTTTTCCTCCCACTGACTCCCCACCGCGGTTTCCAAGGTACTGCCATTTGGACAATTCTATGTTGCATTTCTTACTGTGAGGTACTGCTGGGTTGCTTTCTGCTTTCAGAAGCGGGGATAATACCACCATTTTTAAGTGAACTGTTTTTCTAATCCACTTGGTAGGAAGTGGTGGCTTTTTCCTTCTAGAGGTACAAAATTTCTATGCATTGGGAACTTGGGAGCCGGATGAGCTGTAAGACTAGGTTATGCAATGGTACTATGCTCTGCTTAAAGATGACCCTACTTGCTTCAGTTTGGGAACAACAGTGGAAAAATGGGTTAAAAAGTCCATGCTGTTTCTCAGCACTAGAATTTAAAGAAATACATGACACAGCAGTTGTGTCAGGTGGTCAGACACTTACATCATCATCTTCCAAAGAAATGGTTGGTGCATAGCCATAGCCATGGCCATGGCTATAGCCATCAATAGATGACTGGCAATGAGATTTAGTAGACTGGGCATTGAAATGGATATTGTAACTAGTTATTGCTTAATTCTGGTTAGTTGATGGCGTAAATCCTACCCATGTCTCTATTTCCCTTCAGCAAAATAAGAATGTTTCTCTGTGTCACAGAGCTGATGTTGTATTACTTGATGTTAGAGAAAATGCTAGATGCATGGTGAATACTTCTAGTATTATCAGCCCATTTTTACATGTGCTACATAGTGAAAGATTTTTAAACACAGAATTTCAGATTAGATGATCCTAACGTTCCCATCTATCCTCAAAAATGTGTAAATCCATCTGACTGAAGCGACACTCTTCAGGAAAGAGGGCATCTAAGAAGTGTGTTCCACAGTCCTGTCTACCAGTAGATTATTCCTTCTTAAATTCAGAAGTTCAGGGTGTCACTGAAATAGCTAATGTCCACATATGAGCTCTATTATAAAAGCTAGAAAACTATTATTTCAAATTAACGTGGATATTTTATCAAAACAACATATTTATGGGTGAGAATATTTATGGCAACATACCTTATGGACAGCAAATCTGCAGAGCTGTCATTGTATCCTTGGAGATCACTAATCAAAGTTGGCAGAAGGGACCAGGGTATAAAGAATATACTTTCTAAGAGTCCCCCAAGATAGAATGTAGACAGGATTTTTTTGTGCTCTAACCTTCATCTCGTCTAGAGGTGACAGGAGGACAGTTGTTATTAGCTATAGAAGACTTTCTGTGAGTTTGGTTTGTTGGTGCTTTCTCTTTCCTAGCTTTATATCAATGACACATAATATCTCCTGTGGCCCAGGCAACTCCTTTGATCATTACTGTATTCCAGAATATATGCACCACGTGCATAAAATGTCAACAATTATTTAAGCAAAATATCCTGCGCTGTACAATGAAAACACTGACTACATGCAGAAGATGAGCAAATCTTCACACTCTCTTAGAAATATTGTATTAAGTAACCCTATAATGCCTTATTTCTATTCAAAGTCACACCGGTTGCTTCAGGGCATAACTGGTTGGTTCGTTCTTCAGTGCTGCTAGTTATTTTACAAAATCATAAACCTGACTTTATCTCTGTAGTCTCTCTGATGCACAGGTACTGATGGGATTATGTTTTGTGAGCGTTCTAACATTAATGACATAGACATTGCAATTTTTACTAAATCAGGGGATGTCTTGTTTGTTCTGTGGAGATCATAGTTTGGAAAAAGTTTGTACTATGACAGTTTTCATATCTGTTTGAAAATGAAGGGATATTTGTGTGAATTCATTAAAAGCATATTAATTTCTTTGATAACTGTATCTGACTATTTTCATTTGAAGCAGAATAATTATTTGCATTATTGCTGTTAACTACATATGGCTGATTGGCACCAATAACTGAACAGAGAAAGGAAATAAAACCATGAAGTTCAAGCTAATGCAATTTTTTTCTAAAAAGAGAAATAATAAGTATTTGGGTTATTTGCATACATCTATATATAGAATTTAATACAATTACCATGGACAACATGCCCTGTAAGAGCCTGCTATTAAAAGCCACGTTTTTTAGACTGCTCCATGATACATGTACGCCTGCTTTAATTCTTTCATAATTATTAAATAATTTTCAAGTTATCAATCTGTTTTACATGCTAACATAAATATACATCTGAGTTAAAGATAGGACAACTTTATCTGGCATATTTTAAAAAATCTTAAATTTTAAATAAATTTTAAACCTGACAAAAAAGTCAGCTATATTATTTTTGAAGTTACTCACTGCTTTGAGTGAACAGAAGCATGAGACTTTGTTCTTTCTAATATATTTCTCCAGCAGCCTTCAAAGCATGGCAAGAATTGCTTTTAAACAAAGGATCCCTGTAGTGTGAACAGCAGTTATCTCCATGTAATTAGAAATACATGTCTTTTTAGTTCACTAAAACAATTAAACCAGGGTAAATACTGGGGACAAATGTACATTAATATACATTCTTATTTAAAAGAAAAATTTAATTTTGACTGCGTTGCTGCTTTCATGCTTCTTGCATAGCTATATCTTGAGATTTAAAATCCTTAATGTTACAGATAGTTGCAATAACTGATACTTTCATCTCCAAGACCTAGTTGGCTTCTCATTTCAATCATCTCAGACCATTGCAGCTTATGAAGACAAATTCATGTTTGAGCTTTCTGTTGGTTAAAACGCTTCATTGATTATGTTTATATAATATATAGTATAGAATATATAATAACTGAACAGGGTTTTGATGGAGCAGCTCTAAAATGCAGTTTAGGAGTCTTGCAAGAAATGCAAGTATGAGTAGAGCCCTCATGGACCTTGGAGGAGGCTCGAGGGGAGGCAGAAGAACTTTGGGAATAAGGTGTATTTTCACCATTGTAATGCAACACAAGCAGACATACCTTGGTGGCTGGTGCTAAAGGTAGCGACAGAATCTACAGCTTTCTCAGTCTCTCTTGGTACCTCTGTACTGAGAATTGATAGTAGATTACATCAGAAGACTGCTCCAGAGACTCCTAATGCTTTCTGTTGGCTCCTTTGCTATTTAAACTTGGGTGATGCTGGAGCAAGAGTGAAAAAAAGTTTCTCCATTTTACAAGAATAAATGATTTTCTGAAAAAAAATGTCTTCAACTTGACAGTGAACAAAAACCTGAAACCTTGAAATGGTCACAAACTGACAATCAGAAAATGTGTGTGACTTTAATAATCATACATATTCAGTTTGCACAAATGACTGCTCAGAAGTTGTCAAAATGGGACACTGTTTTTATAATATTTTTCAGTCAGAGCTTTGTCAGGACTGCATTTTTCTCACAAGCAGCTTTATTTGTCACATCAGCATTTTCCAAAAATTCTAAATTTCCTGCATTCTAAGTAATTCTTGTTATGGCAGGAGAACCTTAAAAACAGCGGGTCTTCAATATGAAAGACCATAGACCAGTCTAAGCCATAACAGGAATTAGGTTCACTCTCATTGCTTTTGCTAAGCTATTTCCCCAAACCCATTTCTTTGACCTATTCCTCCTTTCTCTTCATATCCCTTTCCAGCTTCCCCTTTTCTTCCACATGCAGTTGTGTCCACTTTTAAGGTTTTTCACGTGCTGCATCAAATTGGAGTCCTTCCTGTGTGAAGAGGTTACCCCATGATGCTTATCAGTCTTTATCCACCACTTCTGATTTTTTCCAATAGGTGGTGAAAGAGGAATACACCTAGATAAGGTCTGCCAGATGCTGGTAGCAAGAGCAGACTGCATCTCATTAAGTTTATTGTATCGTTTCACAGAAATAATTTAGCAAAGTAAAGATTTGTAGTGCCTATGAATGATGCAAAGTTGACATAACTGTAAGAGATTTGACACTACTGTAGCGAATGCACCTTGATAAATATCTTTAAAATTGCAGATTTGAAGAGTGGTCTATACTGTGATGACACAAGAACTGAAAGATTGTTTTGTGACCTCCCTGCATAGTCATTGTCTTCAAAGACCATGAGTGATTTTTTTTTTTTTTTAAAATCATATATATGCCAACTTTATAGAATCCCAAGCACAAATACAGGGTAGGCGGAGAATGGATTGAGAGCAGCCTTTGGACTTGGGGGTGTTGGTGGACGACAAGCTCAACATGAGCCAGCAATATGCACTTGCAGCCTGGAAAGCCAACTGTATCCTGGGCCGCATCAAAAGAATCATGACCAGCAGGTGAGGGAGGTGATTCTGCCCCTCTGCTCTGCTCTCATGAGGCCCCACCTGGAGTACTGCGTCCAGCTCTGGGGGCCCCAGTACAGGAGACACATTGAGCTGTTGGAGCGAGTCCAGAGGAGGGCCACGAAGATGATCAGAGGGCTGGAGCACCTCTCCTATTGTTCAGCCTGGAGAAGAGAAGGCTCTGGGGAGACCTTATAGCAGCCTTCCAGTAGCTGAAGGTGCCTACAAAACAGCTGGAGAGGAACTGTTTACAAGGGCATATAGTGACAGGACAAGGGGTAATGCCCTTAAGCTGAAGAAGGGTAGATTTAGATTAGATATTCGGAAAAAGCCTTCACTATTAGAGTGGTGAGGCACTGGAACAGGTTGCCCTGAGAGGTTGTGGATGCCCCATCCCTGGAAGTGTTCAAGGCCAGGTTGGATGGGGCTTTGGGCAACGTGGTCTAGTGGAGGGTGTCCCTACCTATGGCAAGGGGATTGGAACTAGATGATCTTTAAAGATCCCTTCCAACCCAAACCATTCTATGATTCTATGAAATACTTTTCAGGTTAATTTTTCTGCTGCCACCCAATTTGTCCAACAAAATCCAAAGTACACTCCCAGTTGAACTGGCTGGGCTTTGCGAATCAAATTATCAGCGGTGAGTTGTGACTGGAGAGGTTACAGCATCACAGCCATTTGCTTGGCTGCTAATAATTGTTAATCAACTACTTAATACCACTTGCTGACATTAACTTTGATACCAGGCAAAGCAAGTTAATCTCTCTGTAAGAGAGAGCCTCTCTCTCAGTTAGCTGGGAATATTATAAACCATGAAAATAGTGTGTCAAGATTTCAATATCATTGGTAAGCATTATGGATGAGGAAATAAACCTTACCAGACATGTCAGGAAGTGATTTGCTCTCAATAATGCAGAGAGACTACAGTGTACAAAGAAATAATGTGCTTTGAAACTTCAGTAGGAAAGACATTTTTTTTCATGAGGGAAAGATGTGCATATCCTCGTGAGTTACATGCACTTCAGCACAGGGCAGAGAGAGTGGGAGGGAAATTCAGTGCATGCTGTGGAGAGCTGCAGAGTGTGTTTTTGCCCTGTAAAGGGGTTGTACATGGTATGATAAGGAATTTCAGGGTGTGTGACTGGACTGGGGGTGACAAGTGTGTAGAAAAGGGTTACAATTTACATCTGCTGTACTCCCTTCGAGTTTGGCTGGGTGTATGGCAAGTAGCTGTGTTACCTGATGCACCACAGAGTTAAAGAGGCCATCAGAGTGCCACAAAATGTTCCAGTAGAAAACCCAGTTCTTGCCTGGCTGTCTGTCCAACAAAGGCCTGAATGGTGCATGCTCATGGTGGGGCCTTCATGTTGCTTGAAAACTGTTGTGACATATATGTTTAAGTCCACTGCTGAAACATAATACTGGGCTTTCAGAGATTTACAGTGTGCTGTGTGAAAGTTGCTCTGAGAACTTCACTTGGAAAGGGATGGTTTTGGATTCTTTTGCAGTATTTCAGTTTGGTTGTCAAATATTGCTACGAGATGTCCATGAATTTTCATGGTGTCTCCATTTCTCAGGGAGAGGCAAGAAAACCCTAAGCCTTAAATCTTCTTGCAGCTTTCTCTGTATGAAAATATCAACATAACACAGAGCTCTCACAGGTGTCTATGAAGGAGCACAGTCATTAATGAACTTGAACCACTGCAAAACAGGTTAGTCTTCTAAGTAGTGAGTGCAGTTTCTTTGGGCACTGTAATAATGGAATGCATATGCTAAATTTGACCTGCAGATAAGGCGATTTTTATTGGAAAATCATCATTTCCATATTTTAAGTAGGAGAGATAAAAGTTGAAAAAGAGAAACAATAACTGGCAGAGTCTGGAAGCAGTCTAGATAGATTGCACATGACATAGTCCTAAAATATTTCAGTCAGGAGTAGATAAAGATGGATGATATATTTTAGCTAAGCACATTATTTTTTTTTCCTGCCATAAGAGGTAGATGTAGCTTTAATGACCCATTTGGAAAATTTGATTTCTTTTTTCAAATTCTTCTTCTGAAATTTCTTTAAACATTCCCACCTACCTTCCAGAAGTAGTTCATTGTTTTTAAACAAGATGCTTCTAACCTGGGAATGCAGAAGTATGTTTCCTTCTGAACTGAACTAAAATCAGTTAAAATGTTTCATTCAGACTGAAATTTTTTACGATGTTTGGATTGATTTTTATTTTCAGGCAAACTGAAAAGGATTGCAAAAAATCAAATCTGTTAGTAAATTAAAATAAACTCCATAAATAGCTTTGTTATTCACTTGCAAGAGTGGTAGAAAGTTACTACTGTTGTAGTAGTACAAGGTTTTAAACTGTTGAAGTCTGTTACATGGTTAATCAGTTCAGCCTCAAAATGCATCTGGAAAGAGTCCTTCTAATCCTCTCTTCCAGTGGCAAACAAAAAAATAATCCAGACTTTAAAAAAATCACAGATTCCACTTAGATGTATATATCTTAACTTTCATTTCTAATAATCAGTTATTACTGGAACATGGATTTTGACAGACTAATGTATTTTGGTATTTTATTGAGATCACAAGTTTCTTAAAACCTGGCTCATAATCTCCCCTGTTGGTCAAACTGAGTACAAAAATACTTTCAACATTATATATATTTCTATTTGCTAACAGCTAGGTCCTAGACTACTAAAAATAGGCGTATTTTAAAGTTTTGAGTTAAAGACTGATAACCTCATATTCTTTATGAGACATTCATAAGAGTGCAGACCTACAGTTAATCAAAATCTATGGACGAGCATAAATCACAGAATATATGCAGCCTTTAAAAAGAGGCCAAATCTTAAGTTTTTGAAAGGGCTTTTGTTTTTGTCTTTAAATTGGGAAAAAAGTACAGACAAAAAACTCTTGGGTGAAGTTTAATTAAAGTTGATGTGAAGCCAAGTGCAAATATATCTTCTGAGATTAAAATTTCTGCATCTCTGCACAGGATGGGTACCCAGTGCCATGTTTAAAATGCAGATTATTAAGTCTTTTATTAGGCATCCAATTTGGCATCCAATTTGAAGTCAGTGCAACTTCTGCAATTAACTGTAATGAAACAGGTTTGGACCTTAGTTTTGTTGCTATAAGCAAAATCAAATCTGAATCCTACCCTTTATCTGCGTTAAACGTTCTCCTTGGTTGGGGCTGAAGCTAGAAGTGCAATTGTCTGGAAATTCCCTAACATTCAGTTTAATGCACCTGGGATGTCTAAGTTTCTTGTTATTGTGGCTGGCTTTTGAAGAGGGATAGTATTTTCTGAATTCTGCCTCTGTAGTTTT
Source organism: Grus americana (assembly GCF_028858705.1). Lineage (NCBI taxonomy): Eukaryota > Metazoa > Chordata > Aves > Gruiformes > Gruidae > Grus > Grus americana. Next base: position 109,897,025 of record NC_072853.1, on the reverse strand, counting down.
GTCAGAGGAGAATATTATCATTGCTGATGGAGAAAACAAGGGAAAAGAAAGAAAATTACTCACGTAGCATCTGACTGTAAGCTCTGCAGTTTTTAAGGCTTTAAGCATGGGATTACTTAGAGTGGTGCAGGAGGCAGACTGAAGGTTCTCAGTGAGTCCTGCGAGCAGGCTGGGTACAAGCCAGCTGTGGTGCTGCAGCACACAGCTGTATCAGCGTGGTGCCCCATCCGAGGCACAGGACCTGACGGGCCATCAGTGCACCTCCAGGAACCAGCTGGCCCAGAGCGTGGGCATGCCACAGTGCAGACGTGCTCTGTCTTTGCCGCTGAGAAAAGCTTGCTGCCCGTGGAGCTGCCTGGAGAACTTGCTGCATGGTGCAGTGGGTGCACTAGCTCTTGCTGAGCTACTGCTTACAGCTCCTCCAGCAGCCTTTTGGGCAACTGAGCTGTTGCACACTGTCAGACACCGATGCTTAAGAAATGGAGGCAAGACGTGACATCTCCTGCTCAGCTATATGTGCACTCCCCCAAGTCTCTGAGTAGTTTTGGCACAATCCCACTGTAATTAAAGCAATTTCAGCTGGGTGCTTGCTTATCTTTGCACAGATGCCTCAAAGGGAAAATGCAGTGTGGTTCAGTTAAGCCACAAACGTATCTCAGTCTGGGTGGGCTGTGGAGTGGGGCAAGATCAGTGTGACCCCTGAAGGAGGTTAAAATGGTCCCTCTGTAATGGAGAATCACTCTCAAGGAATTAAGCACACAAGGAAGGACAATGGTGCACAAAGACAACCTCCAGCAAATTATATCCAAATTAAGACTGTAGTTAACAGAACTAGCAATACAAATAAAAAAAGGTTTTATTCTTCCCAAACTCTCACGTTGATTGTTCTTTTATAGTGTTTTAATGCTTGGGAATGAAATAAAAAAAAAGATGATTAGTTTATAAAAGTGTTAGGATCAGCACTGACATTACGACTAGTCATTACAAACTGCCTTCACTTGTTGGCTGTCCTGACATCATCAGTTAAACAGATAAGAATTAGCAATCCCACACTAAACAGAACAGTAAATAGCAGGACTGTCTTCTGAGATTTAGCACCGAGCCACAGACTGTTAATGGGAGAACGGAAGCTGTGAGAAGAAGCGAGTCCTGTTCCAACTGCTAATTAATCCGATATATAAATCCTCAAAGAGAGATCTCGTGCCTGACAAAATGAGGCTCTTGTTTTCGTGAAAGGTGCTTTTCTAATAGCAAAAGAGAAAATAATAATAATTAGCCAGTTGACTTGGAAGGCTTTATGTGGAAAGTACACAGTGTTATGTGTGAATACGTTGCCAAATGGAGAGCTTGCTTTATTTATTGGAGTGTTTGGAGCAACAAACTGGAGACTTTGCATATTAGATTGCAATTTGCATATTTACTAAAATGCTTTGCCTTTTTTTCTACTGCTTACCCTCCCTTCCCTCAGAAACAAACCTACAGCAGAGCAGCCACATTTCTCTGAGCCAGTTTCATCTGCTGACATCAATGGATTTACACCACAGATGAATGTGGCTGTTTCTGCCTCATCCTGGTAATGATGGCAGCTGTTAGGCTTGACCGTGAACTCAAGAATCCCATCATCTGTCATCATGTTTGTCTTCCCAACAGGGTTTTTGTCAAAATAGTTATGCTGGGAGGACAGTGCTGTGGCGTGCACAGAGGGTCTCAACCTTCTGCTCAAATCCAGCACAAAGGTGCAAAGATTTGTCTTGCATTTTCTTGCTAGTGGGTCCTACAATCCCAGACAGAAAGGGGAAGAAGCTGGGCAGAGAAAATACCCTCACCAGAAAGAAGGCAGCTTCAAAAGAAAGCTTTGAATTTGTTTGAGGGAGGAAACTTGGTGACTTCAGGTTAACAATGAAAGCAGACCCTAGGCAGGGCACAGGGCAAATTTAATAACAGAGTCTGTGTGTATATACATACATATATATATATATGTGCCTGTATATATATGGCTATGCACATTCATGACCAAAGTTGCTCCTGTCTGTTTGGTTTCTTTCTTCTTTGTGATGTCCATTTTAGTTTTCCCCCATTCCCTTCCTAAGAATTTGTTTTGTCCTGCCTCACTGTTGTGGTTTGATCCCAGCCAGTAACTTATGAGCCACAGTCTCTCCAGGGCTGTATCTGCTGCAGCATGGACTTACCCACCTGCTGCTCTGGACTTATCCACAACCACAGTCACCTCGAGGTGCACCTGTTCCAGCGTGGTCTTCCCCATGGGCCACAATGCCTTCAGAGATATACCAGCTCCAGCGTGGCCTTACCCACAGCTGCAGTCCCTTCAGAAGTAAACCTGCTCTGTCATGGGCTCATCCATGGCCACACACTTTGAGGTGCTCCAGCATGACCTCAAGCACAGCCACTGATGCTTCACGGTATACCTGCTGTGGCACCAACATATCCACGGACACAGAAGCTTTGAGATATACCTGCTCTGGTGTGGACTTATTCATGGCCCCAGATGCTTTGAGGTGTCCTGCTCCAACGTGGACCCCTCCACAGGTGACAGTCCCTTTGACTTGATTTCACACTGGAGTTCCAGCCTGTCCAGTACAGCAGCACAGAAACAGCAGTGATGCCCTAGCCATCTGCCAGCCCAGCAGCGTGGCCATCGCTGTTATCAGAACGTTCCCAGGCACAGCGCAGTAAGACGATAAGCAGTACAGCACTACAGCGAGCAGCAAAAGCAAAAAGCAGCCACTAACGAGCACTAGACTCTACTATACGGTAAGGCAATCTGGCCCATGGCATGCACAGGAGCCTGTCAATTAATAGCTAAACAGCAATAACAGCTATAAATTCAATCTAGCACATTCCAATCAAATCTGTTGTTATCTTGAACCGTTTGAGCCCCACATTGGGTGCCAAAAAGGACTGTTGTGGTTTAACCCCAGCTGGCAACTGAGCACCATCCAGCCACTCACTCACTCCCCCCCAGCGGGATGGGGGAGAGAATCAGAAGAGTAACAGTGAGAAAACTCATGGGTTGAGATAAAGACAGTTTAAGAGGTAAAGCAAAAGCCGCACATGCAAGCAAAGCAAAACAAGGAATTCATTCACCACTTCCCATGGGCAGGCAGGTGTTCAGCCATCTCCAGGAAAGCAGGGCTCCATCATGGATAACAGTGACTTGGGAAGACAAACGCAATCACTCCGAATGTCGCCCTCTTCCTCCTTCTTCCCCCAGCTTTATATGCTGAGCATGATGTCATATGGTATGGGATGTCCCTTCAGTCAGCTGGGGTCAGCTGTCCCAGCTGTGTCCCTTCCCAACTTCTTGTGCACCCCCAGCTACTTGCTGGTAGGGTGGTGTGAGAAGCAGAAAAGGCCTTGGCTCTGTGTAAGCACTGCTCAGCAGTAACAAAAACATCCCTGGGTTATCAACAGTTTTCAGCACAAATCCAAACCATAGCCCCATACCAGCTACTATGAAAAACATTAATGCTATCCTAGTCAAAACCAGCACACTCATCTAGGACTATTAGTTAAGAGGAAATGTCAAGGGGCAGCATGTTAAACATGCTGTGTATTTGTGGCTACTGCCCTGCAAACACAGAATGAAACAGA